>NW_027114427.1:8910-13307 GCF_000696795.3 Halyomorpha halys | reverse complement strand
TTATTGATATGTGCCTTTATTAATAAATGTTAGTAAAATACTATCTGTTGATTATATTTTATCTAATATTCTTTATGCTAAATAAAATCCTTATTTTTAGTATAGTATATACTCATACAATACTGAAATGGACTTATTATTTTGCCAAAACAGGCAGAATAAAATATATATTGGGTTTCTTTTCTTCTTTTACACCACTCCAACATTAACAAAAAATGAATACTGGACATTATTTATGGCAGGATTTTTTAATTTTCACAAGGAGTGTTTATTGGCTATTTTATAGAAATTTTTGTACTATAATTTTTCTTTTTTTTTTTACTTAGTTTCAGCATTCTATGTATTATTTCTTGATTAATAATTCAAAAGTCTTTTTGAATAACAGTAATATTACCATATGTTTATGAATACAGAATTGTTATTTTGTTATGAAGTTGTAACTTTGTAAGAGTAAGTGATCAGAGATGTTTTTCTCTAACTATAGTTTAGAATATGGCAGTTTGAAGATGAGGATTTCAACTGAAACTTGGCCAATAATATCTTGGGTGAACTAGAGTGCTGTAGAATTTCCCAAACTTTATCTGATAATTATGGGATTGTCATTAAATTAAATAAGGCATCATTTATTTATGCCTACTGTATTAAATTCCTTATTAATTATTATCTTTTTTATTTTATTATAAATATTGATGCAACTCAACTTCAAGAAGCATAGAAAATTTCTAATTAGTTTCAATAGAAGTTCTTTTACAGTGCAAAAATAAACAAATTTTGGCAGCTTTGATTGTTATTAACATCATACCTTTTGAAAATCATTATACTAAAAAAAAATGTGTATAATACTTAATAATTACTCTAATTTAAAAAATTCTACAAAAAAATAGCTGAATTTAGCATACATCAATTACATCTTTACATTACCATAATCTCTCAGAATTCGTTGGTCCTAAAAACTCAATCTGGCCTGATAGTTATGATGAATTGGTTGGATATTTCAAGTGATTTATCATATATTTTATGTGAAAGTATTAAAATACTAATTATTTCATCAAAGATTTCTTTAAAAAATAAATTAATATGCGAAAATTTTGAGCCAGGGTTAAAATACTTTAATATATTTTGCCCATAGGTCAAACTTTAATTATAATTACTTATGGAATAAAAGTTAGTATAAACAATTTAATTACTAATCATACTTGTTTGAATTAGGGAAATTGACTTATAGTATTTTTCTCTCCTTTCATGATTTGCATTATTGAATAAGTAATGTATACATAAGTATAAATTGTGTGATGTACAAATTGGAAATTTGTACTGTGTAAACTTTTTCTGTCCTCTCCTTTTAATACGGAGTGACTCAGTGTTAGGCTAGGCGGGTAGCAGAAGTTAGATTTTGCAGAAATTGAAAAGGCATTAGCTACACTCAGAAATGTCCCTAGGTAATCTTTCAGATGACACACAACCACTGCTGTGGTATTAATACAACCCAGAAAAAAACCAGAGGAATGCAGACTTTGTCATAAGACTGTTTATATCACACGTACACGAGCCCAAAAAATTTCAACTACCCACATATTTTTTCATACACTATATTACTTTAAAAGTAGAAATGATGAATAGTTGGTTGAATGTACTGATATTTAAGAATGTGGAAATTTACATTTGAGAGTCCTTCAATGCAACATAAAAATACAAAATAATATAGTTTTGTTTTTAATTAAAACCAACACATCGGCCTTATTATTCAAACCATCCTGAGTGCTTCTACATTGACAAAAGAATAAATACAAAATGTCATAAAATAAAAAAATTACTACATGAGAAGTGAGATTGAAAAAAAAAGTACAAAGAAAGATAAGTATATATTTGCATTCTGTTGACTTACTGTTATTATAATAAAATTAATTTTTTATCAAGAAAATAAATACATACATGTCTTTTGTAAGTTATGTCCAAATATTTTAAGTATTAGTAAATAACACTTTTGGGATATACCTATAGAGGAGATATGCCAGGAGAGAGGATAGCTTGGCATGTGAGCAGCCATATTTTAAACCATTTAGAACAATTTGGTTTGTACATAGAGACAAGAGCCAGTCAAAGGCAGTAATGGATGTAGACCTTATGGGGTCATAGGTAATACAGTATTACAGAGCCAGTGGAGATTTATGGTGGTATTGAATACTATCAAGAGGAAGGGGGAGGAAGAGCTGAAGTTCTGCTCTAATTGTAATTTAAAAATTAATAACTTCTGGTTTCTCTCATATTTCTTTGTCCTCCTCAAAATAGTCATTTATGTGATTTCAATACATTATTAGATGAGGGTCAAAATTATGGCATAATTTGAATCTTTCATTGACAACTTAATTTTCAATGAAACTTAATTTTTTATCCAAATGCAGAAACATTAGCAACAAACCTTTGCGGGTACATTCTACAGCATGATACTTATAAAACTATCATATGCTAGCGACATTTATTGCTTATAGTAGTTCATAATATCATTATTTTATAGAGTTAAAGAGAAAAAAAAGGGAAATTTATTCAGATAAATCATTTTTATTATCAGGGTTTACTTTTAAAATAAAATATTTTGTTTTATTGTTAATTTTACAATGCTAAATTACCTATAGTCTATGAAATACCTCTAAAATAATTTGTTTACTTGAAATGAATATGGGATTCAATAGTTCAGTTAAGACATGGCTGATTTTAGCTTGGTTTCAAATAACTCAATATGTCCTACAAGTCCAGGACAAATTTAAATAAAGAAATCATTGGTAAAATTTCTTTCTTTGGTTTCTGATTTGGAACTGTGGGGTATATTTACACTAAATATTTTTATTTTTTCTATTTAAGTTTTATATTAAATAAAATCTAGTTTATTTGTCATGTAAGGGTCTCACGATTGTACAATTATTTCATTAAGTTTTGGATTTAGTAATTGAGTACCAAATTAAAATTACATTTTCTTTATTATTTTGACTATGACTCATGGTTTTAATTAAATAATTTTACTTCGTATATTATTTTTATCTAGTATATATCATACAATTTTTTATGTTAGTTTTTAACACTAAGTGCATAATGCAATTTTTGAATAAGATTGTTGTTATGTATTATTTTATCCTGAATGGTTCATTACTCATATTTTTTATCTATTACTTAACTATATTTCTAACTTTTCTTTTACAAACCATCCTAAGAAATAATCCAAGGAGGAAAAGTTTAGAGAAAAAGTTCGAGGCTGGCTTCTCAGCTAGATATTTTTTTCTTTCTTTCTCACATTACTTTCTGAAAAATTTAAATCAATCCTAAACTTGGAAGATGGAGATGATGGTGTGGATCTATGAAGGGGAAGAAAATAAAGGAGCAGAGATCTTTGTATATATTCATATCCATGATAGTTCTTTTATTTTATTTTTAAATTACTGAATGAAAAATGCAAGTCAGACAAATGCAGAAAAATGCAGAAAAATGCAGACACCTCAAGAAACCAGCAATCTCGACGTCAGACGCCTCTAGCCTCCCATTCCTATCCCCAGACCTCTCATTCTCAGTCTCAAACTCCTCGTTCGCTTGTTCCTTCCCATCATCTACCTTTAAAGGTTAAATTACCCCCGGAGCATCCATATCCAGCTCCTTCTCATCCTACTCTGCAAGTAAACAACCCACCCCAATTACCGCTTAAAATAGATCCTCTACCCTATACCTCACGACGGGTTCACCCAACACCCAGCACTCTGACTCATACAAATTACTCAGCCCCTGAGCCACATTCTCATCCACATCTCAACTACAATCCAACCGATATAACCTCAATCCTGTCATCCTTCCTGTTGGATCTCCAAAATACCATAAAACTGCTAATCACCCTCCTCACTAGAATCCTGACCGAAATTCCTTTCAATCTCCCATGATGAGCGCAAAGCCCCTAGTTATCCTTTTGTGGAACACTAATGGACTACATAACCACCGTGACGAACTCGATATATTTCTCCACAACAAACACATAGATATTGCCCTGTTGACAGAAACTCACTTTACTCAACGGTCACATTTCTACATCCGTGACTTCATTATTTACAGATCAGACCACCCAGACAACACTTCACAGGTCGGGTCTTGCATCCTTATTCATAAATCCCTATCAACTGTATACTGCCCCCCCTGGTAATTCTCTTTCCTACAATCACCTTCACTCTTTATTCCGATCCTTCGGATCGCGCTTCATTACTGGAGGAGACTATAATATCAAACATCAATGATGGGGATGTCGTACATTCAATACCCATGGTAATATCCTTTCCAGAGTCACTACCTCCAATAGTTATTCTATCCTCACGCCCATGAGTCCTACTTATTGGCCTACATCTCTCAAGAAACGTCCAGATATC
>NW_027114427.1:7655-8525 GCF_000696795.3 Halyomorpha halys | reverse complement strand
GACCAGTAAAATTATTAATACCATACGTACTAACTTGCCACAGCACATTCGCATCTTATTAAAGGAAAAACACAGAGCAAGAGCGAAGTGGCACAGGACTAGATACCCCACAGATAAAACATATTATACTACATTGACAAACAAACTCAAAACAGGACTTAAAAAATTGAAAATACAAAATTTAACTAACTTAACTCAAAACCTTATGACTACTGACAAATCTTTATGGACAGCCACTAAGAAGCTTCTTAACTTTAAAATTTTAATCACCCTCTTTTTTCATGATGTAGAACAGGCTTTTGATCAAGTCTGGCACCCAGGACTGCTATACAAGACCCGTAAATTCCTACTCCATACATACTTCCTCATTATCCGTTCTTATCTCTCCAACAGATTATTTCAAGTAAATTACAACAGCGCTTATTCATCCCTATTCCCTCAGTCTGCTGGTGTACCTCAGGGTAGTATCCTTGGTCCTATCCTTTATACAGTTTTCACAGCTGACATCCCAACCCATCCTAACACTATCCTCGCCACGTATGCCAATGACATATGTCTATTGTCAGTGAACAATGATCCTTACTTTGTATCCCAAACCCTCCAATCCCACATCACCACCCTTTAAGAATGGTGCCAAAACTGGAGGATTAAAATTAATTCCAATAAATCCTACCAAATCACATTTACCCTTTGTCATAAATCCATGACCTCTTCCCCTACAGTATCCTTTATTAATATCCCACTTATTTCTGTCGAACAGATCCGTTACTTAAGACTACATCTCGACAAATGACTGACATGGAATCCTCATACAAGATTAAAAAGACAAGAAACTGCTCGTTGATTCTGACTATTACAACATTTACTAGA
>NW_027114427.1:4910-6835 GCF_000696795.3 Halyomorpha halys | reverse complement strand
TACAACATTTACTAGACAAACGGTCTAAATTGCCAATCCATTACAAAAGACTGATCTACATGACTATTATAAGGCCTATCTGGACATACGGAGTTGATCTTTGGGGCTCCACTAAACCATCAAGTTCCTCCCGATTCCAATCCTTACAGTCCAAAATCCTTCCTAAAATCCTTAATGCTCCTTACTTTGTCACAAATCAAGTCATCCATCAGGACCTCAATGTTCTATATGTTGCCGATTTGCCCAGAACCAGATACCATTCCTTCCATGATAAACTTGTCAACCACCCAAATCCACTTGTTTCTAACCTGGCTTTTCCTTCATTACCCAATAATCCTCCTAGGCGTCTGAAAAGAAGATGGCCTCAAGATCTTCACCTCTAGATATGTTATTGGAGTTCTATCAGTGGGTAGATTCTCCACATGTTTGTATCATGTCACTATGTCACCTACAGCAAATTTACTTGTGTATATGTGTATACAGTTGTAAATAACAGTAAATAAATTATTAAAAAAAAAATTACTGAATAAATCTTATAAATACATTTAAGATTAATTACCCTTTCCTTCTTAATTTATTCTTAAATAATTTTTAAATGAGTCTAGAATTAACCTAATCAACTTATTTAATGATTTTGTTAATAACTAGGTCTAGTAGTTCTTCAATTTTATGTTACACTTTTAGGTAAGTCTGAAGCTGACAAGGTAAGACCTATAAAAGTTATCTTTGAACAAATATTCAAGTACAGGAATATGGTTAGTTCTGATCCACAACAAAAAATCATAAATACCATAAAATACTCAAATTTTATAGAAAGAAAAGTATTGAGGTAATTAAGGCTTCAACTAGAGGAATGGAAGAATAAAGGTGAACAAATATTAATGTTTTCGAAATAATAAATATTATTATTTATAAATAAGGCTTCATTGAACTGAATTAAAAATACAAAGAATAACTATGATAACGAGATTAGCCTTAACAAGCATATGTTTTGGCTACAACTGATACATAAATATTAGTGGTATATAAATATTAATGGTTTATAAATATAAGGATGTCATTATTATTTTTATATAATTTGTACTTATTTGTATATGTAACTGAATTCAGAATGAATAAATAAATAAGCTAAATTGAATATTATTATTACTTTAAAATATTTTAATTTTATGATTCTTGAATACATTAAATGTCCACTAATCTAAGACTTTAATGTTTACAATAAAAGTTAGAATCATAATTTAAACATATTCCTTTATGAAATTGATTATAATATCTTACAACTTAAGCATTTTCTACTAGAATAGTTTCAATAACTTTTGTATAAACTAATAATTACACACCAAAATTTTTAGTCCAATCAATAAAGGTTTTTAAAAAAAAAAATCAATTTTTCTCAACGATTTTTATGTTTTTTAGATTTATAAATCCGAAAGTCTTTTAGAACTTAAGATGACTGGACTACTGGTAAATAAAATATTGTACAATTAGCTGTGGAAGGGACTACTTATAATGTGATATGATACAGAAATAATCATAATGGTTTACTTACTAACCGATTAAATTCTTCATTTCATTTCAATAGAATTTTATTGGGAATTTTTATACTTTAAACTCTACACAGGCTAACAGTCGAAATATTTTATTAAAGTTTAGCTTTTTTGTATTTCTAAAACTTACCAGTTTCTAAAAGGGGGAGGAATATATTTATAAAAATTTCATTCATACATTTTTAAGGAAATTTAAATTATTGGTATCCTTAGAGATATCTTGGCTTTCTCACTTTCAATAAGAAGAGAATTTCCATGATATAATATGAACAAAAACCTCTTAAGAAATTATTTTATTAAGTATAACTTTCTTTCGATTCTCCTTTGGAATGCGAATGGTGTTCGAAACCACGTTAACGAACTAACGGCCTTATT
>NW_027114427.1:0-2275 GCF_000696795.3 Halyomorpha halys | reverse complement strand
GCGCAACCACTGGCTCATTACTAGTGATGCGGCGAGAGGGATGCGCTGGGATCTCTTGAGCTCTGCTCTACCCCTCACACATGGGGGATAGAGTGGGCTCAGGGATCCTCAGGTCGATTGTGTAAATATTTTATATATTATTTTATCATTAAGTTATTTCATTTATTTATTTTTCATACAGCTAGTTTGATTATGTTCATCTTGTCTATTCTTTTGTTTTTATATATTTTAAGAGAGTTTTTATTATTATTATTTTTTTATTTTATTTTATTATTTTTTTCTTTTATTTTATTAATTTAATTTTTCTTCTTCTTTTTTTATTTTAGTATGTATGAGATCATTCATCACTATTAACTATTGCCCACAACTGTGTAGCAGATTGTAATATCTATAATAAAAAAATCTAGATTTCTCAAAATAATTAAGTATAAATGTAGAATTTTTTTTTTACATGAGGGTTTGACTTGCATAACTGGCTATTCGAACGAATTATCTAATAAGACCACATTCTGTATATTATTGACTAATTTGTTTTATTTGGATCAAGTCCTCATTGAGGGCCTTAAAGCCCCAGAGTGGGAATGTCGAGATTCATTTTTCGGGTCCTCTGACAATTAATTTTGAGTTAGGTTGGTTTTTTTTTTTTTTATATAGTTTATCTTTTAGTAAAACCAACTCTAAAACGCTGCAAAGAACCAAGGTAATCTCCCAACCAAAAGAACCAACCCAATCTCCGATTTTCTGTTTTCCAATCGTGAATAATTTAGTTCGTAAGTCTCATTATAAAAAATAAAAACTTTGGTCTTCTTTATGGTGTTTTGTGGTAAATGTGACAGGTAGTTAAAACAGAAAAATAAAAATCTTTCACTAACCCGAGCCACTGTAATTTTCTTTCTTATTTTGAATTGAATGGAAAGCTGTAGGAAGGAGTTGGCATCATTGTCGCCTCAGCGTTTTACGGTCCTGTACCAACTGAGGTCTAATCCCAATCTTCTATTAATACCTTAATTCTTTCTATTAATGTTTGCGTTTAATGAGGTGGGTAACTTGATTTAATATTCGTTATATTATTATTGAATCTTTTATCTATTATTTGCTGCACTAAGTAAATAAATACTTTCTTAGTATATATAGAGTTTGATGTTACGTTATATATTAGCATCTATGTATATTTAAACATGTCTGCTATGGCATAGATGCATTAATTTCTTATAAGCAGTCCATCCATTATTACTGCATTAAATATTTTTTTGGGTGCTGATTATAACATAAATGTTGGTCCAATAAGTCGTTCGTTTAACATGATAATGCATTTCCAGTTCGAAATAAAAATTTGATTTTCAGTTTTAAATATGGTCTGTTTATGCCTCTATGGCATGATTTTCAGTTGTCTTGGTCAAAAATTATTTCCATTTATGCCCTTCTATTGTTTGGTAATGGTGAAGAATATATATATTTTTTTTATCATTTGTAAAATTTGCTATTTTCAGCTTTATTAGTGTAAATACCTTGATGCCAACTAGTTTAACGCTCAACATTTGGTGCTGTAGGTAAACAGTAAATTCTGTGAGTTGTGTAGAATTTTAATATTTATTGATAGTTATAACCTATTTAATTGGTTATAAATTGTTATGGTTATTATGATTGGTGTTATATATTGTTTGAATAAATAAAACCAATAATGGTTTACACCCAGGGCCGTCTATAACCAAGTGGAGGCCCCGGGTACTTTAAGATGCAGGGGCCCTCTTCATTAGAGAATAGGCCCTTCAAATTATTTCCTAAATAACTTTGTGCTACAAACAGCACGCTAGTTAAAATCATTAATTTACTTCTAAAAAGTTTACTTATTTAAATTGGAAGAAGATAGATGACAGTATGAAGTAGATTGTAGGAAGATAGTCCGGTTGGCGGTCAACAAAAATATCAAAATAGTAAAAGAAAACTATTTATTGTTAACTAAAGTTTCACCCCACTTTGCAGGGCTTCGTCAGGCCTGAACATTTCAAAACAATCGTTATGTTTATAAAGTATATAAAAAGAGATAATAACAAACATAACAATTGTTTTGAAATGTTTAGCCCTGACGAAGCCCTGCTAAGTGGGGTGAGACTTTAGTTAATATATATATATATATATACCGTCACAATTGTTTTGAAATGTTTAGCCCTGACGAAGCCCTGCTAAGTGGGGTGAGACTTTAGTTAATATATATATATACCGTCACCCGAACTATCTTCCTACAATCTACTTATTTAAATACATCAATTTCTAT
>NW_027114426.1:9988-10288 GCF_000696795.3 Halyomorpha halys | reverse complement strand
TCTTTTGTAATGGATTGGCAATTTAGACCATTTGTCTAGTAAATGTTGCAATAGTCGGAATCTACGAGCAGTTTCTTGTCTTTTTAGTCTTGTATACCTGTAACATAGATAATAGAATTTTATTTTCATTTAATCATGTTTTATTTTTCAATTATATACAGTTCACTCAAACCCAACCAGCCAACCCAAAGTGAAGCGTGCCTGGCATTGAGTTGAAGGGATCCCTTATCCAGTACACCGTAATAGTACGTTTATAGAGGCTGCATCAATAGGAAATTTTGATAGTCAGAGGAAGAATAG
>NW_027114426.1:7886-8284 GCF_000696795.3 Halyomorpha halys | reverse complement strand
TATATTCATATTTCTTTGCATTATATAACTTCATTTTTATTTTATTTCCTTAATTATGTTATTTTACCTACTTATTCAATTACCTATGTATACATGTTATTTTCTACTTCTCTCATTACTTCATTTTATTAATTCCATTCTGTGAAATTATTCACTTTATGTCATTCTGTTTATATTTCCTATATTCATTGGTTGTTATCTTGTTATGTTCTTAGCCCTGACGAACTAGAAACTCTAGCCGAAACGTTGGTACGATTAAATAAGTTACATCAACTTATTTGTGTTTTATTTTGACCGCACATCCAACCGTCTTCTCCTCGTATAAGTCATCCACGGTCAATATCTCTCATAATTAAGGTATTTTATATGGATGAGGTCTATGTAACTACTTTTAAGAT
>NW_027114426.1:7155-7836 GCF_000696795.3 Halyomorpha halys | reverse complement strand
CGATAATATTGATACAGAAGCAGTATTTTCTTCTCCACTCAAGTCATGAGTGTATATAGTACAAGAGCCGGGATGAAAAAAAGGCAGTTATCTCACCCCAATTTTCGATTACTTTAATGAAAACTATGTATAATTCCTTATCAAAACTGATGAGTCTGCCAAGTATAGGTAGGGGGAATAAAAAATGGCGGCTGTTTCAAAACCTTAAAAAAACATTAATTTTTCATTCGAAGCTTTATATCTTAAAAACTACCAACAACACTAGAAAATCTAAGAGAACATCATTTAAAGAAGAATAAATTTTCTGAAATAATATCGGGATCACCGAAAAATGAATGTTGACTGCCTCAGGTGGGAATCGAATCCACGACGTACCGAACCGAGCGCACTGGAACCTGCGCCCCGGCCGTCACGTCCCCTAATCCTTAGTCCCTAATATCATGTACAAATCTTTCTTTTTCTCTTACATTCTTCCAGGGTTTCCGCCAATATATATACCTTTAAATAATTATAAATTTTCTTGATGCTAGAGTGTCAGCTGCAGAATTTTAACCGTCAAAATTAAGAGACTCAAAATACACCTTTAAGTAAGTAACCTGAATCTCCAATATTTTGATGGACTCTCCTTTGCCGGCTTGAGGTGTTATTCAATTTCTGGCTATTCGGTAGGTGTTTGTGGCT
>NW_027114426.1:6302-7105 GCF_000696795.3 Halyomorpha halys | reverse complement strand
GTCGCAAGCCGATACGCTAATGTCATTGTGAATAAGAAACTTATATGGATTTATAATTATATATTTGATTATGTATTACAAAGTTTAAACTATAACTCAAACTCAAAAGGTATAATATAGGTTATATTAGTTTTTAATTGGAAGGCCAACCCCGTACCTATGAAATCTTTCCAGTATTTTCCATTCCTTTATATTTCGGTGTTCTTACTCCATCTTTAGAACGAAAAATCTTAAAAGTCCTAATTCATATAAATTACTTTGTCATGATAATTAAGTTAGTACAGTATAATTTAACTAAATTACAACGAAGTATTTTATACGAGGAAAATATGGTTGGGTGCGATCAAAATAAAACATAAATAAGTTGATGTAACTTATTTTTATTTTTTATCCACTCCTAACGTTTTCTCTTAAAACACTTAGTCATTTTTATAACGTCTTTTTTAATTTTGGCCGTTCTCGCCGCAAAATACCACTTGGCGGTAAGATTTCAATCTAACAAGTTCGTTTTATTCTCTTTTCTTTCCCTATCTTTATTTTACCACCCCTTCTTTTCTTAATTTTCCTTACCCACATTATTAGTTATGTTCACTATATATTATTATTGTTGTTTTCAAAATATATTTTTTTTTTAATATTTATTTATTGCTATTCACAACTGTACATTATAATACATTTAGTAAATCTGATCTAAGTTAAATAGGAGTATTACAGGCGTGTAGAGAAACTACCCATTGGTAACACTCTAATGACATTTTACATTAGCTGGTCTCGTGGCCATCTTCTTTTCAGGCACCTCGGAG
>NW_027114426.1:0-497 GCF_000696795.3 Halyomorpha halys | reverse complement strand
TTGATCTTCTAACTTGTGAGGAAGAGAATCAAGATGAACCAATTGAGAACTGCCATTACACATTATTATTGTCATCCATTGCTTTATTAGTTATATAAGCAATACCAACACAGTCAAAACAAAAATAACAAGCAAGTAATCTAACACAGACTCTCAACCATGTTATATGTTATATCGTTTTGACAAGGTAAAAGAAGGAAATATTTTTCCATTTAACATAAGTTTTTCCACTTAAGACGCTTTAACATGTTAAACTAAAGATTATGAATACCCCTAATACAGACCATTGCACGAAACTAGAGTCTTAATTCTCATTTTCAGCACACATACAACACAGAATACCGATTGTAAAGTCAACATTCTGTCAATTCAAACACCTAATATACTCACCAAGGCTGTCACCCAGACTCCAACTACTCCTGTACTGTCATACTAAGACCATCACTACTACACTTCTTATATCCAACAGTGACTTCAGTGGTACCAATGCTACGGAC
>NW_027114425.1:8822-9349 GCF_000696795.3 Halyomorpha halys | reverse complement strand
TTATAATAAGTTGGTTGTAACCTGTACGTGCACAGACCTCTTCTATCCTATTGAATATAAAATTATGCTAGAACCCAATTGACAAGCAATAATAATAGGTTTAACGAGAATACCGAGAGTACCAACAATCTCTCAACAGGTTAACATATACGAGCCATTAATAAATTGATTCATGTATTCTAGACTATATAGGAGTGATTTGCTTTAACTCGATTTTTCTTTCTCGAACTGGGCCCTGTTTCATAATGAAAGCTAATAGTATTAGTTCATAGTACAAGTTTAGAAACTAGTGTGGTAATAATACTAATACTTATTTTTTTCATGATTGGGATGACTATTAGTGATATTACAGGAATTAAAAAATACTAAAGTACAAGTTAGTATTGTACAAATCTGTGTAATTGAATTAAGATAAATCTACAAGACTAATAGTAGGTTGTACTTTATTATGAAACAGGGCCCTGGTGGTTTATAATCTTGTTTGCACTACGGGATATATATATATACAATAGTTACATTATCATTAT
>NW_027114425.1:5893-6791 GCF_000696795.3 Halyomorpha halys | reverse complement strand
GTGCCTCGTATAGGCTCAGAATAAAAAATAAAGAATTAATCTATCAATCAGAATAAAAATAATTTATTATTTCTATATTTCGTTAATATATATATTATAAACTGTTTTTTAAATAATAAAATCTTCCATGGCAATAAGTACTATAGCTATCGGTATTCAATAACATACATATTTAATAAAATATAGAAGTACATAAATAATAATAATGTAAATAAATAAGTATAAACTAAATTTGATAATAATCATGATAAAATAAGCTAAAATATACAACCTGTTCGTAAACAGATATAACAAGATAAATGAATTAATAGTAAAATATGAAAGCAACTGAGGTAAAAAATACTAATGTGAACCTCTAGAATCCATAAAGAGTCAGGGGCTCAGTAACAAAGTACTGTCCTTTAAACAAAGGTTATACAAGCAGGCAAGCAGGCAGGCAGGTGTTCTGTTTAAGATGATGCTCAATCTCCAGATTCTTCATAATTACGGGTATCCACGAGGTTGAATGTGACCCAAAATGGGCCCAGAACACAACGGGGTAGACCCACGGCTACTTTAACAGAATAAATGATTCCAACTGTAACAGCTTGATTCGAACCCGGGTTAGGAGTGAGGAACTCAGCGCCTTACCCATCGAGCTACTAAAATTCTGATTATTACATTGTAATATATATGAAGTGTTCTCTTTGTGAAATATAATCAAGTATTTATTTATATCAAAATCATTAAAAGATTTTTAAAAAATGAAGTTCTATTTTTATTTTTTTCTACTTTGGGAAAGATTATTATCCAAGGATGGCATGACATATGCTTAAAATCATTGATTAAATTATAAATTTCAAGTTTTCACTTAGCATTTCAAAAGGTTCTGTAAGGTTTAAAATATTTGTATTATTTT
>NW_027114425.1:0-873 GCF_000696795.3 Halyomorpha halys | reverse complement strand
GAACACTTTCCTATTTGTACCAATGGCACAACAGTGATGAATTTTGCTTGTAAGCATAATGGAAGTGATACGAGATGCTTTTAAATAACTGTAGAGATAAACTTTTGAATTTTGATTACTTGAAGAATGGTAAAAAAAAGAAAAAATAATAATAAAATAAGCATATTGATATTTACGTGATGGCGTTAATAATATTTGACTTACGTGAATATCTGTCGTGATATCTTCAAAAATGCGTATCGCTCGTTTGCTACAATAGTGCACATCTTACAAAAATAAAAGTTTTGACTTTATTTCAAATTCGACATTTTCAAACATAGTATCGTGAACTTAAGTCTATTTCCTATACTGAGGTCTTCCTACCGACTGTCTTAAATTAATTAGAATTTACATAAAGTAATCCCTCTCTACAGATACGCCACTAACCGCAAAGCAGCGATATATTTGTTGATATTTGTGTAAGAGAATTAAAACTTTTATCAGTAGTGATCAATTCGTTCTCAAAAGAATTCATTTCAGGCCGCCCAGATAAGGTACTAGGTTACTGAAATTGCAGATATGCAACTCGGCTAAATATGTTAAAACATGAAGAAGAGTGATTTTAAAAATTTTCACCATTACGTCGGTTATAAATTTTAGTGCAATTCATTTTATCAATTCACAATATTTTTTTTCAAATAATTTTTTATTTTTTAATTTGAAACTACATAAAAAAATTATAATTCGCAACATTGTTGTTTTTTATACCTCAATCAAGCTTTCCAAATAATAATTAAATGGAAATTATTTTTATTAATAGTTTTATTTAAAAGTTTTGAATGATTTATTGATTTTTTGTTAGGATAAATTACCAAATATTTTTCGTAAATGAAG
>NW_027114424.1:0-1271 GCF_000696795.3 Halyomorpha halys | reverse complement strand
TAACCTTTCCTTCTAAAACTTAATGTTATTGTTTACTTCTAAGTTTTGGTTGAAGTAATTTATTACAACAAGCCTAAATTAAGTGAAAAGTAGAAATTTAGTACAGAGTTTAACTCGGAAGAATCCATAGACAAAATAATAAAATTTCTCAAAGAAACACAAATTTATACTAAAATATAATCCACCAATACCGACCAGTGTAAAAAGGAAATAGTCTACATTCAACTATAAGTCAAGAAGATAGATGTAGTAAAAAGGGTGTAATAACCTAGATGTTGATCGCCCTGAATAAAAATCTAATCTAATCTAATCTAAAAATAGAAAACAATTATTTTACTTTTTTTTCTATAAACAAGGTAGCGAGAAGTGCTGTGGCATAGAAGAAACGTATAGTGAGGAAATTGTAGATACGTACAAAATAAAAAAAAATCGATTCTATTCCTTTCTTTAGATTTCCATAATAATGAATTAAAGATTTTTGATTTATCACGATTTCGACTATACTTTATGTTTCGTGATATTTCCTGGAGTTGTATTCTAGCAAAAAAATCTTTCATAGCTTTAAGGATACTTAAAAATCAAATAAATAAAGGGATAATCAAATTTATTTTAATAATCATTGATGTATAATTTTACTAACGACAAATTAAGGATTATTGAAGGCATTGTATCTCAAACTCTCCATCCCACACCATCACCCTTGAAGAATGGTGTCAAAACTGGAGAATTAAAATATGTTTCGTTAATACCAACAAATTACCTTTACCCTTATTCGTAAACCTACCAACTGTCCTACAGTATCCTATAATAATGTTGCTCATACTCCTGTCGAACAGATCCGCTACCTTGGACTATATCTGGACAAACGACTCACCAGGAATCCTCAAACAAGACTGAAAAAGCAGAAAACTGCACGTCGATTCCGACTATTACAGCACTTACTGGACAAACGGTCTAAACTTCCAATTAATTACAAAAGACTGATTTAGATGACTCTAATAAGGCCAATCTGGACATTAGGAATTGAGCTTTGGAGCTCCAATAAACCATCGTATTCCTCTCGAATCCAATCCTTACAATCCAAAATCGTTCGTAAAATCTTCAATGCTTATAAATCAATCTTTCATTATAAGCTTCTTCTTCCATTCCAATCCTCCAAGGTGCCTGAAAAGAAGATGGCCCCGAGACCTTCTAATGTAAAAACGTTATTAGAGTGCTACCAATGGGTTGTTTCTCTACATGTCTGTTGTACAATTGTAAATTTCAATTAA
>NW_027114423.1:2532-3797 GCF_000696795.3 Halyomorpha halys | reverse complement strand
AAAAAAAAGGAGGTAGTGTTCAAACAATGAAACGAGGTGTGCTCCAACACCTCACACATTTCAGAAATAAACCTAAGCACTAATTGATACTGTATAACTCAGACGTTCCTTAGAATAGAGCTCTGCTCTAGTAAAAGGACATTAACATATGATGTTTAATAAGGTATTTTTGTTTTATTTTAATAAATTCTTTTGTTATAGAGGTTACTAAAATAAAATAAAAAGTAGGTAGTGTAACTTGGTAAGCCGAGATGCCATTAAATTAATACACAACACAACTCTTATACAAAATATCCAATTTCCTCAGCTAATGCTCTTCAAATGCATTCCCAAGGCAGTAAACGAGTTTCTCCTAACCCGTTTTTCCCATCATGACCTCAACTCGGCACACCAATGGAGCTATATTCGTAAAAACAGAGTTGGTGAAACATTCACAAGAAATACGATTTTATTTAAAAACAAATTTGATTCTTTTTTTTCTCAACTTTATTCTTTTCAAAACCTTTCAACGTTTCGACCCTCAGGTTATTTTCAAGGATACCTACAATATCATCATTTCCTTCACTTACATACTGATTTCTTTGGCCCTAACTTTATTTTGTTGTCATTTTCTTTTTTAAAAACTTAAAAATGCCTACTAATTGCCTTTGTCCCAAAAAAACAGCATTGATTCAACATGTTGTTCAAAATAAACATAAATTTGATTTTGAAAATGTACAAATCATTCATAAAGAGAATTATAATTTTAGAAGAGAGATATTAGAATCGATTTATATCTCAGAAAATATAAATTATACTGTCAACTTCAAATCAGATTCTAAGGGACTGAACCACTACTATTCAGAAATTTTAAGCAGTATAAATATGTAATTATTGCATACCATAAAGATGCAAAATAAAAAATTGTTCAAATCCTTAAATAGTACAAGTAAATAAATGGAATAAATAAGCAATAATAAAAGTGTGAATAGAGAATTAAATATGTTAAAAAAAAAAAAAAAGGTAGGGGATATTTAAGAGAAGGTATATTTAATAGAAGGGTATTTAATAAGAGAAGGATATATTTAAGAGAAATGCACATAAAATAGGAATAGATTAATTATAGATTTTAAATATATTAAAAAATGTTTGTGTTGTAAGCAGAATAATTAGTAATAAATGTTAATTAAATTAAATTGAAAATGTAAATTAATGTTTAAGAAAAATTTTGTTATATGATAAGGTGATAACAGAGTCCTAACCTGTTGAAGGTAGGTTCTGTTTAA
>NW_027114423.1:0-582 GCF_000696795.3 Halyomorpha halys | reverse complement strand
TACTATTACTAGACTAACGGTTTTGCAAGGAGGTGATTTGGTCATAATCACATGCTCGACCGCCAGATTTTTACCCAATTAAGGGTACCAAATTTAAGAGGCTGGGTTGACCCCAGGAGTTGACTCTCGGCTACAGTGTAACAGAAAATAATTTTCTACCCAGCCGGATTAGAACAACCTTTAATTTTCTTATTAAATTTTACGTTTCATTGTATACCCTTGTTATTTTCCACTATTTTTTTGTACTTATGTCAAGTCTTTGTATCTTTTTTAGCCCTGACGAAGCTCTGCAACGTGGGGCGAAACGTTGGCTCAAATAAAAATAGTACACCAATTTAATATTTGAGTTTTAGTTGACCGCACCCGGACCAAATTCCATTTATAATTAGTGTTATTTGAATGTTTTATCCATGATTCGGATTTCTATCGAGGTTTGGCATAATTTTAAGCTAGACTTTTTTTTTAATGCTTGAAAACTTTAAAGAAAATTAAAACTATTTAGATGATCTTTGCATACGCTTAGATACGCATATGTATGAGATAATTAAAAGTGAAATATTGAAATCAAATTATCAGCCTTAC
>NW_027114422.1:88035-88330 GCF_000696795.3 Halyomorpha halys | reverse complement strand
CCTTCCAAAATTTTATCAGACCGAGGGACTAATTTCATTGGCGCAAACAGACATCTCAAGGATATATATTTGTGGCTTATATTAAGGGACGTTCAAAATAAGATTACCTACCATCTTCACACACTTAAAATAGAATGGGAATTCATACCCCCGTCAGCTCCTCATTTTGGAGGGATCTGGGAAGCGGGTGTAAAATCTTTTAAATACCATATGTTTCGGGTGATTGGGGATCATGTACTGACGCTGGAGGAATTTAATACTCTAATCACTAGAATAGAAGCAGTATTGAACTCGA
>NW_027114422.1:80696-83108 GCF_000696795.3 Halyomorpha halys | reverse complement strand
TCAGTCGCCCCGTCAACATCGTCGCCAATGTGCACTCGCCCAGTCGAGTAGCCTATGTACTATTCGCCAGACCTTTCTGGATGAGATCATCGGAGCTGTTCGCTGAGTGGGCCCACCTACGTCAAGAACAGAATTTCGTCTCCGACCTTTTCGGCACGAACTACAGGACCCCGACCCATCGGAGTTCATCAGTTGTAATTAGCCATTTTTTTTTTGTAATTTGTTTTCATAGGGAGTATTTTTTTTTGTTATTAGAAGGTTTCTTTGTTTTCAATTTAATTTATGTATAATTTATGTATTCAATTTAATTTACGAATAAATGTTTTATCCGAGCCAGCGTTTATTTATTTTTTTTTTAGTTAAGCTTTCCAACAAGGAGACTATGTCGAATTGAGGTGGTTTAACAGTTGTAAAAACTCACAAGCTCCCTGAAATAAATGCTAAATACATAATTAAACCTAAGAATAAAATTTTTAAAAATTACAATTTAAATGAACAAGTTAAAATGAAAAAAACAATCTTAAAACAAGAACAATAAATAGAATAAATAACTAAATTTTCTGTAATTTAATCTCATAGTGATTAACAATATCAGAACACTCCAGTTTTTAAATTGTCATTGCTGGAAGTTTTAATTCCTCAATATGGATAGTTCTCCTCATTTTGGGTTCTCTGATAGTTTTTATTGTAACAGTATTGTGTTCCCTTATAATTATCACCCTGAGTTAACCCTCATATCACTGTATCTCTTTACCCCTGTTGGACTCCAATTTTCTATATACTATCGTCCCCAATTTTGTCTGTGACCTTTAAATTCTCCCATGCCACCCTCCTGATTTTTGCTTTTGCCATTCTTCCCCATGCCATCTCCCATAACTTTCTTCGAGCAACATAGTTGTTTTGTATCTCCTCACCGTCTACTGCTGTCCTGCCAGTGTTCTCAAAGCTCAAAGAGGATCTCAAATGGTAAAATCCTGTAATAGTGGGTACCGAATGATTATATGCCGCTATAGACTTAGGCATTGCTACATCCGGTTTCAATCCCTTGTCAATCTGATATAAGCAAAGATGGTCACTTAAGGTGCCATGAAGCCGCTCTATGCCTCCTCTACTCTTTGGTTGTCCTGGTGTGTTGAGGTGCCATGTCACATCAAGGTCCTTCATTTAAGTTTGAATCCCGGCAATGTCGAATTCTCTACCTTCGTACGATGCCATGGACTCCAGAATTCCATAGAATTGGAACCACAATCAGAGAGCTATCAACACTGATTCAGACGACTTTTCCTGCATCTGGTGAGCCATTGCCGCCTTGCTAAAGATATTAATCATAGTTATCTATATATATCCTCTCCAGGTGAAAGTATCGAACTGCAGATCGCTGAGCGGTGAATCTGGGGTATGTGTCTCTCCTTGTCTTCCATTTGGTAGGTTTCTGTCACATTTCATGCTCAGACAAACTTCGCAATTTCCTACAACTTCTGTGATTGTCTTCTTCATCCCCCACCAAAAGTACTTTCTCTGCAACACTTGTAGTTCCCCCGAGATTCTATGGTGATTTGTTTTGCCTTTATGATATGCTACAATCACCACCCTCTGGCGTTCATCCTCCCGAAAGGTTTCCACCATCAGCTTGCATCGGGTGGATGTTCTGTCCATTCCTATGTGTTCTTCACGCCTGACTGTTGTTGTGATATTGCTCCTCCCATACTTGCTACACTCAACTTTGAGCAATCCAGTGGTCCTCGTTTCCATACAATCTGTCGCATATTGTTGTTTATTATGTCCTCCAGTTCCTCCATATCTACTGGTATTCCTTCCTCCGAGCTCTTGTTAGACAAATATTCTTCCCTATCATCTTCTTACACCACATTTTCTGCTTCTTCCTTTCCCAGTGTCCACTGGTCCACCGCAGGAATCTCCTGGATGGTTTCCCGGTCTCTTCTTCTACTGCATTTACTGTTATTGCTAGAGATAACCAATCAGCTACCACATTTTATATGTGATATCCGTATTGACTATCCTAATAACTCCTTCCAACTTGTAATCCTGGCCGAAGACTCCTTCAACTTTCCCACCCATTGCAGGGTCAACCTGATATAGTCGAAGATGGTCACTCAATGTGCCATGAAGCCGCTCTATGCCTCCTCTACTTTTAGGGTGCCCTGGTGTGTTGAGATGCCATATTATGTCAAGGTCCTTCATTTCATTTCGTATCATGGCATTGTCGAATTCTCTGCCTGAATCTGAAGAGATGCGCTACGGAACTCCGTAAAACTGAAACCACATTCAGAGAGCTGCCAGCACTGCTTCCAACGACTTTTCCTGAACCTGGTGTACCATTGCCACCTTACTGAAGAGATCAATTATGGTTATCCATTTAAATCCTCTCCACGTGAAAGTGTCAACCTGTAA
>NW_027114422.1:70773-77887 GCF_000696795.3 Halyomorpha halys | reverse complement strand
GGGCAATGCGCCACTAAATGTCCAATTTTACCACATCCGTGACACTTGCGGTCCTCCCGCCGACTATTGTTTCTGGGTAAAAAAAAAAATCATAATAGAAAAAAAAAATGCTGTTGAAGAGTCGATAAACATTGTTTGAATGTTTTACTTAACCAAAACAGGAAATCTAACTGAACATACTTATATGTATAAATTAAGTAAAGTTTATAAATGATACAATAAATTAATATAATCATTAACTTTGTAAAAAAAATATAATAAAAAAAAACCAATATAATAACCTTGACACTTTGCACTGGTAGCCAATTGGAATTTAGTTCTGATTGCTCTTTGAAATTTCCTTCAAAAGTATCTGTTATGTCTTGGAGTTGAAAGGCACAAACAGCAGATCCTCCAATACTATTAACAGGAGTTGTAAATACAGCATAGAGCAAATGTGTAGTGAGGGAACCATATGTTCCTTCAACTAATTCAGTTGTTGATTCTGAAATTCATAAATTAAAAGTTGATAATTAATAGTAAACCTCATTGAAATATATGAAGTATCCTTAGGAGTGTATAATAAAACTAAGAATTGATTAAATTAGTCAAATTGTTTTTAGAAAATGTTAACTTCATAATATTAACAGAGAAGTTATCATGATTCAATGCCAATTTGATAAAAACAAATAATAATAGATATTAAAATCAGTACTTAAGAAACTCCACTGATTTTAAAGAAAATACCACAGATTCTCATACAAACACACTTTTTTAGCAAAAGCTTCAACACCAAATTTTACATATTTTCAGATAAGATAAACGTTTCCATGAGTAGTTGATAACCTTTAAACTAAGGTATTATAGACAATCAATTTTTTTTTTTATCCTCTGTCAATGATTTACAAGTTTCCATTAAGATTTTTCATTAAGGTTTTACATACTCTAATACCAGCCTCAATCCATCAGTGAATCAAAATATGGAAACTTCTACCTCCTCAGAATAAAGTAATAGGGTATCCCTTCACCCTTTATATCAATTACCATAATCCTTTATTCATATTCAAACTTACCTTATAGCTTAAGGGATTACGTACAATGAGGAGAAAAAACAATGTTAATCAACTACCAAAATATAACGCTTTGTCCTATCTTTAACAATTACTGCATTCTTTCACTGACCAACAATTTGATATCCTTTATCTTGATTATGAATAAATTATTGGATAAAAACTGAGGACACATAACATCATTTTACAATTCTTGCATTTATTTACATTAATCTCTTTCTGTATCACATAGAATGGTCAATGCTACAGTAATGTAAAAGAATAACTTTAACATATCTCTGATTGATTATCTCTAAAATGGTTTTTATTTATTTCAAAAATTACTAACGTATTTCATTGAAGTAGAATGGAAAATCTCCTTGAACTGAGCAATTGAGTCTTGACTTAAGAAATGAGGTCCATCTATTTCTAAACCGATGGGGCCCACCTCTATCATACTTACATACACGAGCAACTCTTGAAAAAACAGCCTGAAATAATAAACATGTAAACAAATGAAAAATTCTTGAATTAGGGGAAAACTTAATAATTTGAATCTATTCTAACTTAAACATTATTAATCCTTTGCACACCACACTTGTGATCCATACAGTGCATCAACAACTCCAACTTTAAACTAGTTACAAAAGTATACATAATAAATAATCATATCAGTTGAAACAAAAGTGGTCAAGTTAGCAAAACAGTCAAATTGCTGTAGGAGCAACAGTGGATTGAAAAATCATAATTCAAAAATTGGATTGTCGGTGTCAACTGAGTACAAAGGATTAACAAAGGAGGAATATTTTAAAAATTATAAACGATAAAACATAAAGGCGGATCCACATGTTGGGCGCTCACCACGAATCGGAAGCTTGTACAAATACTCGGTAAACAAAGAGCGGGCCATCCACATGTCAGTGGTAGTCAGAGAGGCAAGCATGACGGACGTACAAGTGGTTTCAGCCATTGCACCGGGATTATATTATTTTTATTAACGAATGTTTTGGTTGAGATATATAAATGAATACTCACAGTTGTATAAGGTAGGGATGGGATATCGAAAAGAAAAATATCGATATCAATATCGGTAACGATATTATATCGGAACTAAAATATCGATATCGAAAATTTAACGAATTAAATTAATAATAATTATAAAATGATAACATAGCATGACATAGAGAGATTTATTTTATGTCATACTTAATCAAAATATATAAGAAACTCTTAATAACGATGAAGCAAAGCACCACGGCAACCATATCAAATATAAACAAAAATAAAATTGTTTAAATTGTAGAAAATTATATAGAAAATTTAAAATAGGAATATCGATATTTTATTTAGATAATTACATATTTATTTCGATATTTTACATTGTTGTAATATGTATATCGAATCTTAGCAACACTATTCAAATATTGAAATATAGATATTTTGTTTTAAAAGACAAGAAAATTGTGTAGATATTTTAAAATAGGAATATCGATATTTTATTTTGATAATTACATATTTATTTCGAAATATTATATTGTTGTAACGCCGATGTAGAATATTAGCAACAATATTCCGATATTACTTTTTCGAAATATCTAAATTTCGTTTAAAAAGACTAGAAAATTGTATAGAACATTTAAAAATGGAATATCAATATTTTATTTTGATAATTACGTATTTATTTCGATATTTTGTAATATTGTAGTATCGATATAGAATATTAGCAACAATATTCCGAAATTACTTTACTGAAATATCGATATTTTTTTTAAATGTATAAAATATCATATAGATATTTTAAAATAAGAATATCGATATTTTATTTTGAAAATTAATTATTTATTTCGATATTTTATATTGTTGTAATATCGACATGGAATATATGCAAAAATATTCCGATATTACTTTACGAAATTTCGATATTTTGTTTACAATGACTAAAATATTATATAAAGATATTAAACAGAAATATCCATAATTACATGTTAATTTTGATATTTTACATTGTTGTAATATAGATATCAAATATTAGCAACAATATTCCGATATTATTTTATCCAAATATCGATATATTGTTTAAAACGACTAGAAAATTATGTAGAGATTTTAAAATAGGAATATCAATATTTTATTTTGATAAATATATATTTATTTCGATATTTTCTATTGTTGTAATTTCGATATAGAATATTAGCTACAATATTCTGGTATTACTTTATCGAAATATCGATATTTTATTGAAAATGACGAAAATATCATACCGAGACATTAAAATTAAATGGAATATCAATATTTTATTTTGATAATTACATATTTATTACGATATTCTGTAATATTGTAGTATCGATATGGAATATAAGCAACAATATTCCGATATAATTTTATCGAAATATCGATATTTCTATAAAACAAAATATCGAAATATCGTTTCTAATTTTTGAGATCGATATTAATAACAATGTAAAATATCGAAAGGAACATGAATTTATCAATTTAAAATATCGAAAAACAATTTTTATGCTTTTTATAAAATTTTCTTCATCTTTTTAAACCAAATATCGTTATTTCAATCAAAAAATATCGAAATATCGAATTTTACCATTGATATCGATAGTAACAATAATGTAGAATATCGAAAGGAACATGAATTTATCAATTTAAAATATCGAAAAACTATTTTTAAACTTTTAAAGGAAATATCGATATTTTGATGAAAAAATATCGAAATACTTTTTCTAATCTTCCATATCGATGTTAGTAACAATGTCGAATATCGAAAGGAATATGAATTTATTGAAATACTATTTTTATATTTTTCTAATTTTTTTTAGTTGCGTATTATTCATATTTCTATAAAATAATATCTTACAGTCGTTATCATATTTTCATATGGATATTATTAACAATATCAAATATCGAAATGAAAATTAATATATTGTAACAAAACATCAATATTTTTTTGTTTTATAATATTTTAGCCTTTTTAAATAAAATATTCATATTACGTTTAAATAATATCGGGATATTGTTGATAATCTTACATATCGATATCATATATGTTTAATATCGAAATGGATATTAAATTATTGAAACAAAATATCGATGTTTCTTTTTAAATTTGTCTAGTATTTTTAAACAAAATGTAAATATTAATAACATTATCAAATTAATAATATTATCAAAGATCGAATGGATGTTAAATTATTGAAACAATATATCGATCCTTTGATAATATAATATCGGAATATTGTTGCTAATGTTAGAAATCAATAATTATAAAAATGTCAAATATCGATATGAATATGAAATTATGAATATTAAATATCGAAATACTATTATTAAGCTTGAATATTTTCTTTAACAAAATATCGATATTTGGATTAAATAATATAGGAATATCTTTGCCATGTTATATTTTTCCATGAATATTTCCTGCTGAATCTACGATTATAGGTATATTATCAATATTTCTTTTATTTATATATACTTTTAAGGGCGGATCCATATGTTGGCCGCTCGCCACGAATCGGAGGCTTGTACAAATGCTCGGTAAACAAAGAGCGGGCCATCCACATGTCAGTGTTATTCAGAGAGGCAAGGATGGCGGACGTACAAGTGGTTTCAGCCATTGCACCGGGATTATATTATTTTTATTACAAAAATAAGAAAATTAAATTTAAATAAATAGGATTAAATATAAAACTTATAATAAAAAGTCCCAACAAACACCTTTAACTTCCTAACAGCTCTCAGTTGCAACTAGACAAAGAACAATGGTGGAGATGCTACACGAGCGCTCTCATGAACCCCATTGATCTGTGTCCAAAAAACCGACTCTCGACGGATCGGCAACGAACTTAGGCCAACTCGTACAAGCCACCCATCCTCGTCTGAGTTCGCCATGGCTTGGCCAACATGTAGAGGCCCCTTGAGGTGCAACCTTTTTTTTTTTCTTTTGTTTTTTAGAAAACGATATTCCGATATTATCGAAGGAAAATATCGATATTCCGATACTATCGAAGGAAAATATCGATATTCCGATATCATCGAAGGAAAATATCGATATTCCGATATTATCGAAGGGAAATATCGATATTCCGATATTATCGAAGGAAAATATCGATATTCCGATATTATCGAAGGGAAATATCGATATTCCGATATTATCGGTTACTCGATATCGATATCAAAATATCGGATATCGGAGACAAAATATCGATATCCCATCCTTAGTATAAGGGTGATTTCATGAAAACCTCAAATTTGACATGACTAGTCACAACATTTTTTCTTTTGTTTCACTTATTCCTTTGAAATTATATTTTAAATGAGGAAGATAAAGTAATATCAAACAGTTATAACTATTTAATCAGATGTTAATTTTTGAGTAAAATATGGGAAAAAAGAAAAATACTACTTTGTAGTAAAAATAATTCATATATTCTCGGATAAACAATATTCAGAATTATTTAATAAAGCAATAGCCACAAATCCATCACAGTATAGCACATAGGCATTTTATTTTTAAATTGTCACAGAAATCTTCAACAGCCATGTAGTGTCAAATAATACAGTAAAATAATGATAATAACTTCTTAAGCAATAATTTTTGGATAGATAAAAATATTTTAACAAAAACGGGATTAAGAAATGATGTGAATAAAAAGAAAAAATATAAGTTAAAATTTACAAAAAAGTCAAGAATGGCTAGGGGAGAGACAACAGACTAGGGCAGAGAGATATTCCAATAAAAGCTTGATTTACCATCAGACAACATACAGAAGGAGCATGGCGAAAAGGGATCTTGTTTAGAACATACAGAACTTCAGCTTGCTGATATAATGCTGAATGATAAAACCATAGGAGAGAGGCTGGATTAGAACAGAATCAAATTTTTCACATAATCACTTACAATAGAACCACTGGCCTAATGTTTCACTTGACTAGATTAATCAGCCTTGTTCAGAGCCATTTAAAAGTTGTGCTATACAGCTGGAAACATATTAATACCCTTTTTCATTATGTTTAAGCATGGAATTTGAAAAAGGCCACAGGAGCAAGATTGGGACATTGATTTAGTAATAGTACTTTTCACTGAGATGATGAGATAATAAAGGAAATTTCAAGATTAAGTGCATATTTATCAAGCTTGAAAGCCCTTGAAGAAGTTCACATGAACTGTTGGAGTATACAATCCTGCAGTGGGACTGCCAGGGAAAGAGATTTTTGATATTTTATTACAGATTATTGAAGTCATTATTTTTTGGAATGAGGGTTATAAAAAAAATAAGGTACTTCCTAGAGGTTTTAATATTTTAAAAATACAAAGTGCAAGCTAAAAAACAGCTAGGAATAAGAATCTAACATTTTTCATGGAATCACCCATGACCGATTGCTCTAAAAAAACTTAATTGATAAATTTTTTCAAAAGGTAAAAGAATTATTTTAAAAAGTTGTATTCACCTTCCCACAATTGATGTATTCCACAGCAGTTTCTCGGAAGAAAAAATAAACGAAATCTCCCTGAGTCATGGAGTTGACAAAGTTTGGGGCTAAAAAGGGAAAAAATACAGTCAATGTAGCATAATAAATAAAGTTGGAGGAATATATTTATTTTGTAAAAAGGTAATAACCATTCAAACTCATTGAATCATATTGCTCTGTTTGAAGAGGCTCTCTATAAATAATGGGATCCATTCCGGAAAAGTCTGCTACCGTTCCAGTATACAAATCTCCATCTGTCGAAAAAAAAATCACGAATCACACAAAAAATAGTGAAATATAAGAATAAGACTCAATAATTAGTTTAACTGTAAGACCACACATTTTGGACTTAAACAAAAAGTCAGCGACAACTAAAATTAAAGTAATTCAAATAATATGAAAGGAATATGGTCCGGGTGCGGTCAAAAAAACTCAAATAGTAGAATATACTATTTTATTGAGCCAACGTTTCGCGCCACGTTGCAGGGCTTCGTCAGGGCTAAAAAAGATACAAACACATAGTTACAAAAGGAAAACAAAAACATAAGTGTAAAATAACAGGGGTATAAAATGTAAAAAGGAAGATATAATAAGAAAAATTA
>NW_027114422.1:63291-68548 GCF_000696795.3 Halyomorpha halys | reverse complement strand
CTTATGTTTTTGTTTTCCTTTTGTAACTATGTGTTGGTATCTTTTTTAGCCCTGATGAAGCCCTGCAACGTGGGGCGAAACGTTGGCTCAATAAAATAGTATTTTCTACTATTTGAGTTTTTTTGACCGCACTTGGACCATATTCCTTTCATCTTTACACACGGTCAATCAATAATCTTCCAATTCAAATAATATTTTTCACTCATATTGAAATTTAGTGTTTACATAGTCTAATGGAAAATAAAAGACATGGAAAAATAATAAAAAATTTAGATTACTATAGCTTGTTAATGATAAAATAACCACAATACAAATAAGATTGTGTAGAATAAGCACATTTTTTTTACAGAACATCATAATTCCCCATCAAATTTCTTTAATATCTTTGCATTGTTCCTCGGAAATTTCAGCTTTTTAAAGATACTTACCGACATAAACAGCGGTGCTGTTATGTAAGGGATCATAAGGACATACAGCTTGACCAGGCTTTTCTCTTATAAATGAGTAAGATCCAGCCTGAAAACAGGAAGCAAATGAATAACAATATCAAATATTTTTCAACTAAAAAAAAAAATAATAGCTTACCGTGATTCCATATTCTCTGCAAACTGGTTTGAATGAATTAGTCCCACAAAGAATGAGGTTACCTTGCTCATTTCTAGCAATAATACGAATATAATTTTGACAGTTTTCCTATGAAAAATATATTAAATCTTAATAAAACTATTTCAGGTTTAATATAAAAATTAGATTAATTAATTATTATAATAAATATAATGTGTAAATGCAAATTTTATTTATACTTTAACAGTTTACAAAATCAAAAATGATTTACATCTGAATTCAATAATAATAGATTACTATAAGTGCCGGCTACAAAATGAATTTCAGTAAAGGTCTAATTTAAGTGATCCTTAAACTTAAATAATTAAATAAAGTGACCTTTGAACAAATGGAAATAGGATTTATTTCTAACATATTCAATGGTAACTAAATTCTAATCAAAAGGAATGTTTCTACAGAACAGATAAAAGTTGTATCAATGATATGTTTTGACTATAGCAAAATATTATATAATCGACGAGTTAATAATTTACTATAATAGATTTATGTTTCAAATAAACGAATATTTATTAAAGTCGAGGAGCAATTAAAAGAACAATTGAATAAACGTTTTTTAATTGTGCAATAAGTGAATAAAAAAAAGGTATTTTGTTTTCAATTAATATCAACATTATAAAAAATATATCCAAAAATCATCCACATCTATAACAATGTGTACCTAAAATAACTAAGTCTGGTATGAAGGAGAGCTAAGTATAATTGAAGATACATAATAATGTTTTTACTCAATGTTCAGAGCAATAATTAAGATTTTTTAAGAAAGGGGGGAAAATAGATAGTATAAAAACTGAGTAATAGTTTACCTCATCTTTTCCTTTAACAAGACACATTTTCACAACATCATCTGGCGAATACCATTGCAGCTTCTAAAAATTATCTAACATTAATTATTAATATAATTTAAATATTAATTAAATAAAACAATAACAGATAGGCTTTAGTAGGAGTACATGAGACCAACCCGAATCCCTTTTTTATATTATAAGATAAACCCACATACTAATAGATCTGCTCCTTCAAATATTTTATTTTGACCTCAAAAATATACCTGTTACTCATGGATTTATCTGTATGTTCTCACTTCAACCTTTTCCGCAAGTTAAGGAACCGGTATTACAAATTTAAACAATTGCCCCTTACCCAACTGAACCTATGTCAATTTATACATATGGTTGCATATGTCCACATTCTCTTACAATTTTATAGAAAAAAGGAACCCAATAAAAACGACTAGGTTCTAAGGAGGCCCCAGAGACCCTCCTAACAGCCTTTTCAAGCCCTTAGTATCCTGTATCAATGGCAAGGGCTGACACTTAGGCAGGTACATGCTGTCATCTCACAATGGTCTTGCATTAGTCTAACTATTTTATGTTTAACACATGAAAGTTAGTTCTTACAAGATCATGACCCTTACCCCAATTTATTGGAAGCCTCACACCCTGCTTCTAGTCACACCTTTTTCCTCCTCCCAGATATTTACTTCTAATTTCATAGGGTCTCTAGGCTCCGCCTAATTTCCTAAATTATCTGATTGGTCCAAACCCCTTCTCCTATTTCACTATTCTTCCTACCCCCTCTTCTCAAGTGTTCATGTATATTTCCTAGACTAGATAGCTAAGTCAGAAGATAGAGACTTAGTAACAGTAACATGTAGTTCTTGTAAATATGTAAGAATAAAGTCATTTTAGTCTTCACTGATTTTTATGTTATTTAATTGGCATCCGAACTAAAACGGTTTATTGAGAGAGAAATTCACTAATCCTAGGTAATCTCGTCTCATTTACACTGTCTTAACCCTAAGAAGATTGAAGAAATTTGGCTGGAAGAACTCACTCAGTACGAGGTATTTTGACTGTCGAATATTGGCTCACTCATCCGAGGTACCGAGACTCTTCAATTCAATTCAGTTTTAGAAGATCACTCATCCGAGGTATTTGAAAAACTGAAGTCTTCCTTTGATCCACTGCAACCAGGTATCAAAAAGAAGACATCAAACAACTTCAGTAAGACTAATTTAGATTTTATTCTATTTATAAGATTTGTATTTTGTTTTTATTACTTGTTTGTTTGCCACATATATATATAATTGATTGGAATCATTTTGTCTTATATGAATTATTGATTTAAAATATTTGAAATTTATTATAATTATTTATTTAATATGGCATTATTTGAAGTTGAAATGGAAAATATTCCATATTTTAATGGTGAATTGAATAATTTAGAAAATTTTATATGCATTATGAGACAATTAAAAGAAAAATTATGTGATAAAAGTAATTCATTTAAACAATTAAATGAAAAAAAATTGATAAATGAGGTAGTTTCTCGTCTCACTGATAAGGGAACGTATTTTAAATTAAATTATAGTTTTGAAACAATTGAGGAATTATTAAATTGCCAAAGTGTTGTTTGGGATCGTCGATCAATCGAACAATTAACGTTTGATTTATTTGAAACTAAAATAAAAACTAATGAACACCCGTTAGATTATCTTGAAAGGTTGGAAGCGATTAGAAAAATAATAAAATATCACTACTATTTTGATAAAATAAATACTAAAGAATTAATTATTGCCACGCTAGAGCGCCGAATACTCTATCATTTATTCTAATATGCCTCTTAATATTGGAGTTAATTTAATGTCAAAAGCGGATGAACTTGAGAACTTAGATGACTTAAGAGTTTTATTACAAAATGAAAGTCATATTCTTAATGATACAGTTTTTCCAATAAAACCCCCCAAAACAGAAAAATATAATAATCATTTTCACAAAAATAGTAAAAATTCTCAAATTCGTGAACAAAATAATAGTTCAATAAAAACTTTTGAAGAATGCACTACTAATAGAAATCAAAAGTATTTTTTGAATGGTAAACCGACCAGAAATTTTAAACAACAACGAATAATACAAGAAAAATATGGAAATAATACAAGACAAACCACTTCACACACTAACTCACAATTTGTTGCACCAGAAAATGGAGAAACAGTTTTTATGACACCTAGTACCGAAGAAGACCCTAAAGATCGGAAAATTAGGGAACCAGAAGAAGAACTGAAACAATTTAGTAACACCGATCATTTTATAAACCCAGAAATGGGAAGTTTGGATATCATAGAGCAAAAAAATAATAAATTATCCGACTGTACAATTAAAATAGAACCAATAGTAAACCAAAAAATAGAACCAAATATAATTTTAGAAAAAATTGTCCTATTAAGAAGTCCATACCGGAAAAAACAAATTTAGATGTTATCAGTGACAAGAATTTGAAAACGATATCATTGAAACTGAAACAGAAATTATAGAACGGGTAAAAGTGAATATTAATGATAATTTAAACAAGTTCGACTTGAACAAAGAAGTTAAAAATAAAAATATGAAAGGCAAATCCCATGAGGAAATTTTTGTTCGGCCTCAAGAAGTCGCAGAAACGCTAAAAGTTTCTAAAGGAGTTATATCCAAGCTAAATAAAATTAAAATTAGTAAAATGGGTGTTAAGGTTTTAAAAAATAAAAAATTAGAAATCGGAATAGTATCTAAATTGGCTATTCGCGAAGAAGATAAGTATGAAAAATTGCTCGTAAAAGGGAAAATAAATTTTCTTTAGGAGAAATCAATGAAAAATTAGAAGAAGAAGGTGAGAAAAAATTAAATGAATTAATACTGAAAGAAGAAGAATTAATTGCAAATGAAGGTTTTTCACTTCTTGAAGATGGCTTAGATCAAACAGAAGGTGATAAGTTATTCGGATTACCTGTGCCTACTAATGGTAGGCTAACAAATGAAGAAAAAACTGAAAGTATCAATAATGATTTCTGTAATGCAAAGCTAGATGAAAATTCGAAACCTTTGAGATCTAAAGATATTGACCATTCTGTTGCTAATTGTCTGAATGTAGTATACTTTAATGAAAAGGAAATTACTGAGTACAAACATAATTCAGTTAGTTGTGAGGAAGTAATAACCACACCAGCAGTGAATCAAATTATCCCATCGGAACAAGAATTCATTCAGAAAAAGATTATTGAAGATGCCGGCTTAAAAATACCATCTGTAATGAGCCAAAATGAAGAAAGAATCACATCTCATGAGTAAATCACATAAAAATAAATGGATTTGTGAAAGGAAAAAACTTTATTCAAACTGAAGATTTTGATTCTGATTGTAATGAAATTCTTGGTATAAATTTGAATGAATCAACCAATGTTTATCCGTTAGAAATTTTAAATAAAGATGTGTCCATTAAAGGCTTGAACATTGATGAAAGTATTAATGTAAGTTCTAAAATTAAAGAAGTAGTAAAGGTCACCGACAATGAAGAGTACATTACAACCATATCAGGTAGAAAGGAAATTGAATTCTTTGTAAAACTAGAAAATGTTTATTCAAATTTGTTAAAAGAAGAAGGGTTAGTAACTCAGAGTAAGGCAGAAAAGTTAAAAAAGAATGAACTAACCAATAATTTAAAGAAGACAGAGTTGATTTTAGATTATTCAATGATGTTAAAAATTATGAAGAAAAATAGTGTTCCAACAAAGATTTTACCAGAAGTACTGCGCTATGAAACTACATCTGAAATTTCTACAGAAATTAGTAATCTATTTAAAACTAATTTTGTATGGAAC
>NW_027114422.1:58793-62367 GCF_000696795.3 Halyomorpha halys | reverse complement strand
TAATGATGGTATATTGAAATAAATTTGATAATAAAATAAATAGCTGATAATTAGTGTAATCTTTTTTAATAATTATATAAAATTTATATTTTTTGCTATTAGTAATGTTATTAGTAAAAATAGGATTTAAGAATAGGAAATTGGGATAAAAATACTTAACCATGTACAATGAGAATATTGTAAAATATTAATTAGAATTTCCAAAATATGCGGCGTATATTTATAAATGTTATAATATTCTATTGCGTCATAAACACTATTGAACTTCCAACTTTAAAATTTAAATACAGTTTGTAAAAGTAAGTTTTAAAAGTTCCGGGTTTAACATAGAAGCAGTTAACCTCAAACCTATGAATTAACATGCATGAATATAATATAATATGAAAATACAATATAAAGAATAATAAAAAAAAAAAAATAAATAAAATAATAATAAAAAAAACAAAAGGGAGGGTATTGAGACATTATTTTATTCTATTTTCAATCGTTATTTAAATACTACAGGGATGATAGCGAAATTTTAATAATTTTAAAGTATTTAAAAATAACTGTTTCCTTTGATTGATATTGCCATATTAAGTTAGACCATACTGTTTAATATGATTATATAAATGCTGCTTCAACATTTATTGCTTTAAAATTGAATAAAATAGAAACAATACATAATTATTGTTTCCTAAAGATTCCATTACTTATGTTATGATGGAATACATCAAACATCATATTTTATTATATACATTTTATATTTAAAACTTAGCTGAAATATTGTAATAGAAAAGAAAATATGCAACAATTACGCAAATAGTTTTTCAGATTCTGATTTGTCATATTTTGTTAAAGTAAATATTCAAATATTTCATGATGAATATGAAAGAAAATAAATATAAGGGTAGCGACATCACCACTATTTGGTCGCAGCCGGGAGCCAGGGAAGCCGAAATTTGTGGAGTCTAGCGTCTAAACCCGGAAAGACCTACCATCTATATGTAGGCAACGCAGTGATCTGGGATAAGATCCAGCGATTGTGGAGATCGGAACAGATCGGGCTGGATCGTTCCTTCATTCGACGTATGCTGATGGTGGAAACTGTTGAAGATAATGAACGACAGAAAGGGGTGACACTGGCTTGTCACAAAGGAAAAACGAACCATCGGGGATTGAATGAAACACTGCACGGGTTACGGCGTCGATATTTTTGGTATGGCTTGAAACGCACCATACAAGAGACTATAGGGAGCTGTGAAGTTTGCCTCCGCACGAAATATGACAGGTGTCTTCCTCAAACCAGACAGGAAGAAACAACTACCGCTAGCGTACCTCTCAGTGACTTACAAAGTGGGTAACGGTCTTGGATCTATTCAGCAAAATAGCTATGGCGTACTTGGTGAAAGAGAAGTCGGCGGAGGCGGTTGGTTTCAATTTTATGTGGTCCCTGACAGAATATCATCAGATGGGGGAAGAAAATTTGATAATGTCCATTTCAGGGAGGAATTAGTATGGCATCTCATCACTCCGGGGCATCCTAAGAGCAGAGGGGGGATCGAGAGGCTGCATAGCACTCTCTGCAACCATCTACGTGTATACTATTTGGAAAAGGGATTGAAACCGGACGACGCGATGGAACGAGGAAATCCTGCATACAATTACTCCGTTCGTACGGTCACAGGGTTTGCGCCGTTCGAAATTCTTTTTGGCCTGCACGGACATCGGAAAGATTATAGAGACATGGTGATTGGAGAAGAAGAAGTTACTAACAATAGTTTAGCCCTGAGGAAATTATGGAATAAAGTCAAAGTTCGTATCGAGAAGGAATAATGCCAACGAGTAAAGAGGCAAAATTTGAGCATGCGTGACCTAATGGGTAACATCAAGATCGGGAACATAGTCTACAGGAAATTGTATGCCAAAAGGAGAAACGAACTCCAGCGATATGAGAGTCCCTTCAGGATGATAGTGGAAACACAACACTGTCACAATTGAGAGCTTGTGTGGACCAAAAAAGAGGAGGACTGTTCATATGGAAGAACTCAAAATCCCTGCGACGACGTCATAGAGGCTGAATTTATCACCTGAAGATACGATTGTACCGCATGTAATTTTTATTATGTTTTGCAGTTGTTTGTTTCTTACTATTACTTTTACGGATTCTATGATATTTCTTATAAATATGTTTGTGTTATTATTTTTTAATCATGTATAGAAATTGTATATATTTTTTTCCATTTTTTTTTGTTGTATATCAGGCAAATGTTTCTTAGTTTTACACTAGTATTTATTGTAAATAGTTCGCGTATCCATTTTTTTTTATTATATCATTCTATTTTATAAGATATTTTTAGGAGAACTGTTCGTCTACTATAAATTGTCTATAGGTTATTGTAAATAGCTTTAACTATTTTTTTAATATACATATATAAGTTAAGCATCGGCGAAAGCCAAATGTCAAAAAAGAGAAGAAGGAATAAGATGTAACACGTGTGAACTGCTGTAACATACTAACTTTATTGAGTTCGGTACATCTACGATGCGATATCGCATGTATTATATACAGGCGATCAGCTGATCTCCTCAGTCAGCTGACATCGAAGTGACAGCTGACTAAGGCTGTAACTTCCCCCCACCAGTTTACGAACAATCCTCGTAAGCTTCAACTGTACGATAAATTAATATAAAATACGACAAAAAAAACTATTTACAATAAAGAAAGCAAAAGATAGACACTCCTCATAATCACTTATTACAAACTAAAAGTAAAGCAAAAAAAAAAAAAAATTGAATTTATACAATTAAAAAAAATGCAACGTAATTTATTCAGTACATCGCCATAGACGCTTGATCTTCTCCCTAACGGTTTCGTTGCCAACATACAGGTGATGTTTTTCTCCAGGCTTCGAAGATTCTTCAAAATTCTACAGATCTGGTCATTCTTCACGCCTGGTTCCGACCAGATCGTCGTTATTTTACTTCTCCCCGTACTCACTATGTTTAATTTTGGTCACTCCGGTCGTCCAAATAATTTGTCTCATCCTGTCATTAATTATTTCCTCCATTTTCTCAAAATCCCCTGGTCTTTCTTCAGCCAAACTCTCGTTATTCGAAGATTCTTCCCTACCATCTTCTTCCGCTTCATCCTGGTCTTCATCTCTTGGCGTCCATTCCCTCATGACACCGGACGGTTCCCCATTTTCTTGTTCCACGGCGTTCGTGATTATGGCTTGAGACAACCAATCGGCCACCACATGTTCTTTGCCCGGTTTATATATAACCTCCATGTTATATTGTGCTAGAAGCTCCTTCCAGCGAGTTATCCTAGCTGAAAATTCCTTTAGTTTTCCCGCCCACTGGAGTGGTCTATGGTCAGTATGTATCTTGAACCTTCTGCCAAACACATATGGTCTAAAGTGATCGACGGCCCACACTATTCCCAAGAGTCCACTATTCATGCCACACTGCTGGCATACGCCACTCACTGGGCGCTCTCTCTCATCACCCTCCTGAGACAGTACCGCTCCTAGCGCATACTCACGCGCATCTGTGGTAATCGTGAATTGCCGATTAAAATCTGGAAAAGCTA
>NW_027114422.1:54107-57872 GCF_000696795.3 Halyomorpha halys | reverse complement strand
AGGGTAACTGCTTCAGTGGGATCTCATGGACAGTCTTCCCAGTTGCTCCGAGGATCTCCCCTTCTGTAAAAAAAATATCCTGGTATTCCCTCTTGAGTCGCTGTCTCCAGTCCTCGGCTTGATTGATTGCCCCAATCCGTGCACCCTCATTCCTCTGTTGTTGACGACATTTGTAGGTTTTACCTCCTATCTTAATCTTCCATTTTCCCTTGCTATTCTTAATCCAAGCGCCCACCTTCCCTAGCAGGTCACTTCCTACAATTACTTTATATTCCCTCGGCATGGACTTTATAATATGCACATTCAAGATGCCCTTACTATATCCCCAACGGTTCAATCCCACTTCCGCCTCCCCCTCTACCTCACAAGGACCACCTAAGGTGATTAACCTACACTGACATACTTGAATCCGGTGTGCTCTCTCTCCACTACACAACTTCTCCACAGCCTCTCGGCTCAAGATAGTACTGGAACTACCAGTGTCTACCAGACACCTCACTCCTACAATCTTCATTATAGGCAAACCGCCGTGTTCTCCTCTCATAAGGTTGATCTCCAACGTGTGGCAGCCCCTCTGAGGGTACTCTCCTCGTGTTCTAGCTGCTTCTCCTTTTCGTCCCCAAGCCCTCCTCTTGCCTTGCTGGCAATCCTCTCGCTCATGGTCCCCTGCTTCAGTTTCTGTTCCTTAGGTCTCGGACATCTCCGTGGATTCACTTATGGATCCGTTTGTCCTTCGAGAGATTACTCTTCTCCGTAATCTTTGAGCATTGGCCTCCATCGGTTCAGGCACATTTTGCTCCCTACGTCGATACATATAGGGACACTGTCGAGCTATATGTCCCTCTGTACCACATTAAAAAACATCGTGTGCGGGGACATTGTGCTACCAGGTGTCCAGTTTTACCACACCCATGGCACTTGCGGTCCTCCCGCCGAACATTGTTTCTGGATTTAACTTGGCTCCTTCTATTTTCCGTGTTACTATTTCTCACTCTTCTACCATCTCTTTGGTCTCTTCTTCTCCAAGGGTTTGGCATGTTTCTCCCTGGTCTTCGTCTCTTCTTTTATACATATAGGGAGATTGCCTAGCGATATGCCCCTCATTGCCACATTCGAAGCTTCTCGTGCGCCGACAATTTGCCACTAAATGCCCAATCTTTCCGCAACCGTGACACTTCCGATCCTACCACCGTCCATTGTTTCTGGGTTTTGCTTAGCTCCTTCAATTTTCTTGGTACCTAGCTTACTTTCCTCTGCCATCTCCGTGTTCTCCCCTTCTACAAGGGTTGGACATGTTTCTTGGCCGTTAATATTCCATCCGAGTCCACCCTGGCTCCTCTACTTCCATTTGGGCCTCCACCTCTCTAGCGTTTGTATCAATGAGATATTGAGCACATTCCACAAACGAGCGGTCTCTCGGCATTCCCTCTTTCTTCCCCAGTTCTTTTGCCAACTAAATCTTCAGTACCGTGGATAGGCATTGCATTCGACCCTGTACTTGGATCGTCTCCAACATCTCGCTGAATTTGTCTTGGATTCTGTTATAGCGTGCCAGGAGTTCTGCGGCATACTGACCATTAGACTGTCTCGGTTTTTTCGTTCCTCTGAACATCATGAATTCCTCCTCTGGAGTCCACCGTCCTCCTCCGAATGCCTTCTTTAATGACCTTCCAGGAGGTCTCTTCATCTGCCTGAATCTGATTAAGGATACTTCTTTTTACACGGCAGACTACCGCTGCTTTCAGTGCTTTTGCATCCTCGTTGTCCAATAGATCCTCCGACATCTTCGCTTCTATTCGCCCCATCAGGCGGTCAGCCCCCTTTTAAAAATGATTTAATTCCCCGGTCTCTCCGGTGAATTTTTCTAGGTCCGATACCGCCTTTTTCAGGTCCTGGGCAGTTGCCGTACGGACCTTGATCCATTCTAGAGTCGTGGCATGAAATTGCGCTAAAGATACTTCTGGTAATGCTTGAATCACCTGCGGAGGTGGGTTGGCAGCTGCTAAAGCTTGGTTGACTGCAGCTTGAGTTTGGTTGTTTTGGTTCATATTCTCTAGGTTCAGAACTGCTTTTCTCACTAATCCGTTACTGGTCATAATTCAAAGAGAACAATGAAAAAAAATGAAAATTTTTAAATTTTTAAATTTTAGACTGAAAATTAATCCGGTATCTAAAGTTCCCGGGTTTCGGCACCAGTTAAGTATTGGCGAAAGCCAAATGTCAAAAAAGAGAAGAAGGAATAAGATGTAGCACGTGTGAACTGCTGTAACAAACTAACTTAATTGGGTTCGGTACATCTCTTTATATACATGCGATCAGCTGATCTCAGTCAGCTGACATCGAAGTAACAGCTGACTAAGGCTGTAACTTATATGTATTATTGTATTTTGATAAGTAAGTTTACGAGGACTGTTCGTGAACAGTGAAAGATGAAATATAATATTATGTAGGTAAGAAGATATGTATAATATAAGATATGTAAGTAGTGTCTAAAAAACTGAAAAAACAAATATTGAATCTAAAAATTGAACAATATGAATGAAAATGAAATATAGTGCGTGAGTGACTTCTGAATAGCAGTGTGAGTATTAACTTATATACCTATAACTATAAATATAACTTAAGTATCAGTGAAAGCAAAATGTTATAAAAGAGAAGAAGGAATAAGATCTAACACGCTTGGACTGCTGTAAAATACTGGCTTTCTTGAGTTCAATACATCTCTTTATACACATTCGATCAGCTGACATCGAAGTAACCGCTGACTCAGACCATAACACATATATATTTTGTGATTGAATGGGGAAGCTTATAATTGTATAAAAATGCTTTCGGATAACAGTCGTTTGTCGTGGTTAGGGACAGAGGCTAGTATGGAGGTATTGTCAAAATAAAAAGAGTGTTAAGCTGTGTTGGGATAATTTTGAAGGTTTGCTGGGTAATGCGGTCTTTAATTTTTTGTTTCGCCAATGTAGGATGCGTTACATTTAGAAGTGAAAGAGGGGATATGGTATTGAGGAGGAATAGGATCTTTAAGATGGGTGTAGATAAAAGACAGTTTGTTATGGGCTTTGAAGGCTAGGCGGAGGTTAGGGATTGAGGAACGTACTTGTTTATGAAAATATGTTCTTCCATCCCTAACCTCCGCCGGGTTTCATAATTTTACATATCACAGATTTTATGTTTTTTAATCCGTAAATTTACTTCTATTTTATCACTTTCATTTCGTATCAACTGTTTTGTCTTCACGGTCTTCCTTGACAGTTCGTTTCTAGTGAATCCTTTGTCTTTCCGTCACTCACTATAGTATGCCTTTCTACAAATCAGTAAGTTTTAGCCAACATTCCTTGCTTGACTGTAAGTCTCTTCTCTCGTTCTCATGTTTCTTACATTATTCATTTCCCATTCTTTTCCTAATTTATATATGCGTGTATTATACATATATATATAAATAAGGAAAAAGGTAGAAGAAGAAATATGGAGATTGGGAAATGAATAGTGTAAGAAATATGAGAACGAGAGAAGGAATTACAGTTTCCTTACAGTCAAGCAAGGAATGTTGGCTAAAACTGATTGATTTGTAGTAAGGCACACTAGAGTGAGTGAAAGAGATGTATATAACTCAATAAAGTCAGTATTAAACACCAGTCCAAGCGTGTTAGATCTTATTCCTTCTTCTTTTTTTTTAACATTTTGCTTTCACTGATACTTAAGTTATATTTATATTTATAAGTTAAGTATTGGCGAAAGCACAATGTCAAAAAA
>NW_027114422.1:19791-48902 GCF_000696795.3 Halyomorpha halys | reverse complement strand
TATGGACCTGTCAGCTGACAGTCCGTAACTTATAGTTATAGGTATATAAGTTAATACTCACACTACAATTCAGATATAAGTCACTCACTCACTTTATTTCATTTTCTCTCATATTGTTCAATTTGTAGGTTCAATATTTGTTTTTTCATTATTTAGACTCTACTTGCATATTTTATATTATACATATCTTATTACCTACATGATATTATATTTCATCTTTCACTGTTATCAATCCGCTACCTTCTAATTCCATGGTTATCAATCAATTATTTTTTATTATTCAGTTATCAATTATCAATTTTTTATTATTTATTATTCAATTCAATATTTTGTATAATTCCAAATTTGTTGCTATACAATTTCTTTTCAATTTTATGTTTCTCTAAATGGGGATTGTTATCTTTTTTGCTCTATAGCTCTGATGAAGACCTGAAGCAAGGTCGAAACATCGGCCTAAAGAAATATTTTTTTTTATTTATGTTTCTCTTTGCTGAGCGCACCCCCCGACAATCTTCTCCAATAAATAGTTTTTTTAATTTATTTGTCTTTATTTAGTGACCACACCACCCGCTCATCATGTTCACAAATATTTGAATAAAGGGAAGGCACTCTTTCACCAGTGAGAAGAAAATAACGTAAAAATATATTTTGATATAAAAACTGTCACTTAGCATCCCCTACACACTTCTCCAAGTTTTTTGTTCATTGGTGGGATGGCCTTGCAATTTTCATGATTTGTAAAAAAATAAAAAAAAATAATAATAAGACAAGGGAAGGCGAAAAGTGACGAACAAAAAAAATTTAAATCTATTTTTCTGAAGGTACAAAAATTCCAATTTTAAGGTTTCTCGAAGTGAGACTAACGAATATCAATTAGGTTCTTTTCAGGAATAAAACTATTGGATATAAGATAGCCAAGTTGTAATCCGTAATGTAATTGGGAAATATTGGCTTTTACCGTTGGAATCGGATGTTTCTATTTTCCTTTTTTTCTCCTTTAGTGCTTCTTGCACTTTTTTAATAGTTTGTATTTATCCATTATTTATAATAGATAACAATGGGAACAAAATTTAGCTGAAGATTTTTTGAAAAATCTGCATTAGAGCCCTTAAAGTTTATTACAATGAGGACAAGACCAACAATAATATGATATTAAACAAAACTTAATTGTAAATTGACATACTGAGTTTAATCAAAATCGTTGGAGCCGATTAGGAGAAAATCGGAAAAATATGAAAAATCTATTCTATAAAGTGGTACTTCTCTTCCCCCGCCTTAAATGTGTAGTTTCAGTTTCGTACGAATTTTCGTTTTTGAGCTGGGATGACCTCATACAGACCATTTTGCGAGACTTGGTTATTTCGAATCAGAGGACCTTAAAACCTGTATTTTTTTTTTTCGTATACTCGAATTTATAATTTTGCATGATCGCATTACTCTCCATTACTATATATTTCATATCTAGGTAAGTGGAAGTAAACATCCAGAAGAAATGTCATGGTAATGAGTATTGAAATACTTAGAAAAACAAATATTCACACAACAGATTCACCGTATCTGTCAGAAAAAAAAGTTTCACTTAGTATAAATAAGGCCACTCTACAGTCCACCTTCAAATGTTGTGAGCAGGACTTGTTGTGAATTGTTTTGGAAAGTTGCCATGCATCGATAATTGTCCATACTAGAGATGCAAAGTTAAACAAAATTAAGATCAACATTTCATATATATTATTTTCTGAAACAGATTTTTTAAAAAAATAACAAATAAGATACATATCACTGCGTTACTTGAATATTGGCATCTGACAAAAAAAGTTTTTATTTATTACCATTTATTCCATAAATTGTACCGAAAACAGTTATTTTATGAGAAACCCGCAGGCTTTGCATCAGTCTGCAGGAGAATCCCATTAGAGAAAGAAACCCCATGCTACAGTCATATTTTTGGAATACGAACAATTGGAAAATTAATCAAGACTTTTGTGAGATGTTCCACTATTCAAACAAAGTAGCAAGCATATATTTAAGAAATTCCTTATTTTAAAAAATTTACCTTGATTCTGACAAATAAAATAAAAAAAAAAAATAAAAAAGAATCAACATATGCTATAACAAATCATTAAAAAAAGTCCAATTTACTTACCTGAGCTTCACTAAAATCAGCAATACTGATATTGTACACTATGTTCCTGAAATTTATTAAATAAATTATTAAAGTAATAAAGTTAATGATAGTATAAACTAATATATATATATATTATTCCTCTGTATCTATATAGAGGAACCAGACCTAATAAATTCAGTCTTGTTTAGTCGGTCACAGTGTTCTTATATCTACCTTTTACCTTTTTTTTTTTTTTATTAAGTCTCTTCTCGCTGTCACTTAACTGGTGCCGAAACCGGGGAACTTAAGATACCGGAGTAATTTTTTTTTTCAAGAAAATGTTTTATTGTTGTTTTCTTTTCTTCCATTTTTTATCTTCCCTCATCTTTTTTTAATAATGGCTGTCAACGGGATAGTCAGACAAGCAGTCTTCAACCTGGAAGCTTTAAATCAAAATGGCGTCGAGAACGCACCTCCTCCGGAGCTTGCTCCACTACCGGAAGTCTTTCTAACGGAAGCCCACGTCACAACATTGGAGTGGATAAAAGTACGCACGGCAACCGCCCAAGACTTGAGGAAGGCCGTTTCTGACATGGAACGGTTTACAGGGGAACCGAGAGAACTGAGCCACTTCATAAAAGGGGTGGGCCGACTAATAAGCGTAATTGACGCAAAGTCTATCGAAAATCTAAAGTGAGAAGATCATACTCAATCAGATTCAGGCGGACGAAGAGACCTCTTTGAAGCGCTATAAAGGAGAGATTAAAGATGGCTTTCGGAGGAGGACGGTGGGCCCCAGAGGAAGACATATTCATGATGGTTAGATTGACAAAGAAACCGAAACAGTCTAGTGGGCAATATGCTGCGGAACTACAGAATATCTCATAAACTAGGCATCATAAACATTCTGACAGAACGCTACTACAGAATATCTGATAAACTAGGCGAAAGGAAGGAAACAATCGAGGTACAGGGTCGGATGCAATTCCTATCCATGCTACTACAGGTTCAATGGGCAAAAGAGCTGGGGAAGAAGGAGGGATTTCCGAGAGAGCGCTCGTGTGTGGAATGTATTCAAGATCTCATGGATAGAAGCTCTAGATAGGTGGAGGCCCGAATGAAAGCAGAAGAGCCGGGTAGAATATTAACGGCCAAGAAAAATGTCCAACCCTTGTAGGAGGGGAGAACACGGAGATGGCAGAGGAAAGTAAGCTAGGTACCAAGAAAATTGAAGGAGCTAAGCAAAACCCAGAAACTATGGACTGCGGTAAGACCGGAAGTGTCATGGTTGCGGAAAGATTGGGCATTTAGTGGCAAATTGCCGGCGCACGAGAAGCTTCGAATGTGGCAATGAGGGGCATATCGCTAGGCAATCTCCCTATATGTATAAAAGAAGAGACGAAGGCCTGGGAGAGCCAATGGAGGTGAATCACCAGCAAGTGAGAAGGAAATACCTACGACTACGACATAGCGCATCACTCAACGAATCTTCAGAAGCATCAGGAGTGTCAGAGACGGAAGAAGATATTCAGGAACCCAAAAATGGATGCGGATTCAGTACCAGAGGAGGAGCAAAGAGACGAAGGCCTAGAGGAGGAAAGTGCAAGAATTTTTAGAAGAATGCCTGCAGATGGGCGATCACACATTGAGGAATTACCATGTACGAGATAAGCATGGTGGCCTGCCTATAATAAGAGTGAAGGGAGGCGTAAACTGCCTGGTGGACACGGGGAGCTCAAGTACTATCGTGTGTCGAAGAGCATTGGAGTTGTAGATCGGCGGAGAGAGCACTCACCAGGTGAAGGTATGTGATAGTGAATTGCTTACCCTAGGTGGGCCCTGCAGCATTGAGGGGGAGGCGATAATAGGCTTGGATAAGTGGGGAGCTCCAGAGAAACAAGTAATGAACCATGTAGTGGAAAAGATGCTTCGGGACTACCAAGTAATTATAGGGTGCGACCTATTATATAAAGTGGGGGCACGATTGAGAAACAAGATAGGGAAATGGGATATACAAATTGGTAGAAAGAAATATGGTTGCTGGAGATTCCTGAGAACCGGGAAAGAGAGGATAGGCGCGGTGATGCAAGGGAAGAGTCGGGAAGCCGGAATTTTGGAAGAATTCGACGATATTTTTATTAAGGAAGGAGACAGGCTGGGTGCTACTGGAAAAACTGTTCATGAGATTCCTCTGAAACAAGATAGGGTGACTTATGTAAAGGAAAGGCGGTATACACAAGAACTTCGACAACACATCAGAGAAGAGATAGAGAACCTAAGAAGACAGAAGATAATCACGTCACCCTACCATATAACAGTCCTTTGTGGGCGGTACAGAAGAAGAGAACCAGCAGATGGCGCAGAAAAGTACCGTAAGTCATCGACTACCGCAGACGAAGAGAACGAGAACACAGTTGATGAGAAGTACCCGACCCCGAGATTTGAGGACATTTTGGATAGATTGGGTGGCGCCAAGATTTTCAACACGCTCGACCTAAAGGCGGAGTACCATCAAATTAAGATGCATCCCAGGGACCAGCATAAGACCGCTTTTACCTTCGAACGAGGTCATTATGAATTTGCCAGGACGCCATTTGGTCTTAAGAACGCACCCGCGACTTTCCAGAGGCTGATGGATGAGTTCCTGAGAGGACTAGATGAAGCAGTTTAAAACGTATAGATGGACGACTTACTGGTGTTCAGCAAATCGGAAGAGGATTTGTGGATGGAGGACCATCTAACGAGTGTGTTCTAGCGTAATTTGGTCTAAAGTTATCCAAAGAGATATCGGTTGTGGGGCAGCACCAGGTTAACTTTTTTGGGCATAATATCTCCAAAGATTGCGTGAGACCAGACATACAGAAGGTGTCGACCCTGCAAAGTATGGCGGTACCCAAAGATGTAAAAGGAGTGCGACGTTTACTAGGGGCACTGAACAATCTTCTGAAGAAACGGAACACTATAAAGGTAACACCTCACATAGAGATCCTGCCATTCTCTGATATCAAGAAGCAATTTATCCTTATAACCGACGCAAGCGAATACGCTCTCGGGACAGTGCTATCACAAGAATACGAAGAGAGGGAGCGACCCATAGCTTATGGGAGCGGATGCGGGATGCGGAAACCCGCTACAGTGCTTGGAACGTGAGTTGCTGGGAATCGTGTGGGCGGTGGAACACTTCCGGCTATATATTTTCGGGTACACAACGACCATAGACCGCTGCAGAGGGTTAGTAAACTGAAGGAGACATCTGCACGGATCATCAGCTGGCAGGAGATCTATAGCCAGTGCAACATGGACATTGTGTATAAGCCCGAGAAGGACAACGTGGTCGCGGACTGGTTTTCGAGGGCCGTAATGATCAATGCAATCGAGGATGAGCAAGGTGAACCACTCAAACAAATAGAAGAAGGAGTAAGATCTGAAACGCTTGAACTACAGTAAAACACTGACTTAATTGTGCTTGGTACATCTCTATATATATTATATGTTCGATCAGCTGATCTCCTCAGTCAGCTCCTCAGTCAACAGTTGACTCAGGCCGTAACTCCCCCCCCCCACTAGTTTATGAACAATCCTCGTAAACTAATAAATACTATACAATATTGTAACTAAAATAACACAAAAAACAAAAATAATAAAGAAAACTATTAACAATATAACTAAATTCATATACAAAAATTATTGTAAAAAAAACCCCACAAGCTCCCTGAAGTAAACGCTATACACATAATTTAAACCCAAGAATATAATAAAAGAACACTTCATACAATACACGAATTAGTTAAAGTGAAAAAAACAATATTTACAAAAATCAAAAACAATCTTAAAACAAAAACAATAAATAGAATAAATTTACATTTTCTGTAATATAATTTTTTTATTTCCTACGCCACATGAAACGGGCTATTACGGCATTTTCCCTCTCGCAGTCCAATACAATTTTACTCTTCCTCTTAGTTGGTCCGCATCCAGCTCAACATCTTCTAGACCATTACACGCCAAAATATGGTCTCCACCCATGTCTCCCATGTTGCATAGAGGACATTTCGGGGAATCTACGATGCCAATTCGATGGAGCTCTCGGACACTTTCTTGTGTAACTATATTGAGTTCTCTAATGATCATCACCCTGAATGGACCTTCGTTTCGCTCTATCTCCTTACCCCTGTTAGACCCCAACTTCCTGTAGACGATCGTCCCGATTTTGATCTCTCCCACCCTATCTGCGACGTGTAAATTCCCCCGTGCTACCCTCCTGTTTTTTTTTCTTTTTCCATTCTCTCCCGTGCTTTCTTCCATAACTTTCTTCGAGCAACATGGTTGTTGTGTATCTCCTCACCGTCCACTGCTCTGTCCTTATCGTCCCACCGGTGTCCTCAAAGTCCAAGGAGGATCTCAAATGGTGAAAACCCCTTAACGGTGCGCACCGAATGGTTATATGCCGCTATCGTTTTAGGCATTGCTACATCTGGTTCCAATCCCATGTCGATCTGATAGAAGCGAATATCTAAGGTCACTTCTTTTTATCATTCTTCTTCCTGAAGAGTTTCTACCATCTGCTTGCAACGGATGAACCTCCTATCCATCCCTATTTGTTCACTGCGCCATAGCTGCTTGATCTTTTCCCAGACGATGGCATTCCCCAAGTAAAGTTGATGAGTTTCTCCGGGCCCTGAAGGATCCTTCAACACTCTACATATCTGGTTGTCCCTCAAACCTGGCTGTGACAAAATGGTCGTGATTTTGCTCCTCCCGTACTTGCAACACTCAACTTTAAGTAATCCAGTGTTCAACAGCCCAGACTATTCCCAAGAGCTCTCGTTCCAGCGCACTGTATCTGGTCTCGGTTACTGTTAGGTGCCAACTAGCGAACACCTCTGGGCAATCTCCCTCTTCACCCTCATGAGACAACACCGTTCCCAGCGCGTACTCACTCGCGTCCGTAGTGATATTGAATTGCCGAATGAAGTCCGGGAACGCAAGCACCGGCTCCCGTTGCAACTTCTCCATGCACCGCCTAATATTGTCTTCGACCATCGGTGTAATGATCACCTTTCTGCTTTTCTTAAGAAGGTTGTTGAGTGGGCGAGGTACTCGGCCATTTATGGTACAAATCTGGTAGTAATTTAAAATTTCCAACAACTTCCGAACCCGCTTCACATCCCAAGGCACTGTCATCTTCCATATAGTTGCGACTTTGTCCACGTCGGGTTTAACTCTTTCCCTGGAAATTGTGTGGTCTAAAGAAATTATTTTCCTGCTCCAGGGATGATTTCTCTCCCGATAATTTCAGCCTAAATTGCCTGATTATCTGGAATACACTTTGTAAATGTTGTACGTGTTCGTCTTTTTTCTTACTGGACACTAAAAGATCATCCATATAAATCTGGCATACTGATTCGCCAATTCCCCTCAAAAACTCGTCCATCAGGCGCTGGAAGGTTATGGGAGCATTTTTGAGGCCAAACGGCATCCTTCTAAATTTGTAATTGCCCCTCTCAAATGTGAATGCCGTCTTATGTTGATTCTTAGGGGGCATTTTAACTTGTTGATATCCAGCCTTCGAGTCTAAAGTGCTAAACCGTAGCTCCGCTCAGCCAGTCCAAAATGTCTTCAAATCGGAGTCGGATACTTCTCGTCTATGGTATTCTCATTCAGTTTCCTGTTATCAAAAACCACTCAGTACTTATTGGTGATTTCACATGGTGCTCTCTTCTTTTTCACTGCCCATAACGAACTATTGTACGGGGAAGTACTGTCAATAATTATTCCCGGGCGTTTTAAAAATTGACGCTATTCTCGGATGTGGTGACGTAGCGCCTTTGGGTATCTCCTTTCTTTCACCAATGTCACTTTGTCTATTTGTAGTAAGATCTCATGGACCGTCCTCCCGGTCGTCCCTAGCTTGCACCCTCCTTTAAAAAATATATCTTCATATTCCCTCCTAAGGCTTCATCTCCAGTCCTCGGCCTGATTGATCTCTCTAACGCGAGCGCCCGGGTTCTTCCGCTGAAAATGACATTTGTAGATTTTTCTTCCCTACTTCATCTTACATTTCCTCCTGCTATTCCTAACCCAAGCTCCCACCTTCCCTATTCGTTCACACCTCACGATCACTTTGTATTCCCTGGGCATACTTACAACAATATGTACTGTCAAGTTTTCCCTACTAAATCCCCACTGTGTCAACCTGATCTCCACCTCTCTCTCTACTTCACATGGGCCACCCAGGGTGATTAATGTTCATTGACATTCTCGAATCTGGTGTGTCCTCTCTCCTCAGCTTTTCCAGAACTTCTTGGCACATAATGATGTTGGAACTGCCGGCGTCCACCAGGCACCTCACTCCACTATCGCTATTATAGGTAGACAGCTGCTTTTCTCCCTCACGTTATAATGCAGCAGTGTGATTTCGCCCCTCTGACGACCTCCCCTTCAGATGTCTCGCCTCTTCCTCTCACCTAATATATAGTATTTTGTTACTATTTGAAACCTTTTTTGACCGACCCCCGGGCAGGAGGTTAATAATGGTTTAAGAAAGAAAACACATAGTTTACGAATGTATACCAATATTTTATATTTCTTAATGAACATTCAAGACATCTATAAAAGACAGAAAAAATGCCAGTGTATTATACAATATAAAATAGTAAAAATTGTCTTAGTGTTTGTTTTATTTCTTGTTGCACCCTCAACCATCATCACATAAAAACGTACATAAAGATTGAAATATTGGAACATACTTTCTATTACTGTTTCAGATTCATGTCTTAAAATTGACTATTCACATTATGTCTGAGGCAATAATTAACTTTCAGCTGATTGATAGAGTATGAATAGTGTACGCTCAAATTATCCTAACATTGCACTGACCTCCCCCATTAGTGAGTATGAATGGTGTACGCTCTAATTATCCTAACATTGCACTCACCTTCTTTACTAGTGAGAATGAATAGTGTACGCTCTAATTATCCTAACATTGTACTCACCTCCCCCACTAGTGAGTATGAATGGTGTACGCTTTAATTATCCCAACATTGCACTCATCTCCCTTACTAGTGAGTATGAATAGTGCACGCTCTGATTATCCTAAGATTGTACTCACCTCCACCACTAGTGAGTATGAGTAGTGTACGCTCTAATTATCCTAACATTCCACTCACCTTCCTCACTAGTGAGTATGAATAGTGCACTCTCTGATTATCCTAACATTGCACTCTCTAATTATCCTAACATTGTACTCACCTCCCCCACTTGTGAGTATGAATGGTGTACGCTCTAATTATCCTAACGATTTGCGTATAGTATTAATATGTAAATAATATACCTTGCTCCAATAAGAATGTAATTTCCGTCCTTTAAAATCAGCCGGAAAAAGTCGATATTTGTCGTATTCCCAGTAAATCTGTCAACATCTTCTGCACCTGAAATTAAAAAGCAATTGGTTAGCATATGTTCCGATATACTTTGTATATTTTTTCCATTTATTATTTAAGTATTAATAAAGATTTCACCATCAACTGTTCTATCGCGCTGACAATAAACCTAAACTCGTTGACAGTTTGAATAAGCGAATAAATCATAAAAACTGAAAAGTTTAAATGATTGAACCACCGAAAAATAACACTTATAAGTTATATATAAGGATATTATGGGATATAAGGTGCGATGTCACTGTCGAAGTGTTAGTATACAGTATAACCTGATAGTACTGACTACTAATAATATGCAAATATTATAGTTAACATGATCGTAGTAGTTGCGACAGTTGCTACAACTGAAAATTATCGGCGTGGAACAGTAGATTATATGGAGGGTCTGTAGATCGGCGATAATAAAATGATAGATTAAAATAATAAATCATTGTATAATAATTTGCAACATATTTTTTTCTGATTATAAAAACGTAGTCATAATAATATACAACATGTTTCTATGCATGTAATTGCCTGATTCATTACCTTTTTTTACAATTACTTACTTTTTTACTGAGGTATTGCAGTAGGATTTAGATTATAGCTATAACAGAGATGAAGTTACCCATATATATCATAGATCAAGTTGCTCATATATAGCAGAGACGAAGTTGCCCATATATAGCATAGATCAAGTTGCCTATATATTGCCTATATATATAGCCATATCCCACTCCAAAGGCCTCCCTGCCATCTAAAGCAATTCACCCATCAGAGATATCCAACATCATTCAGAAGTTAACTTCCCTCAAAACTCATGGTTATGACCTAATTACAACCTATATTCTAAGAGCTGTACTCAGATTCGCATATTTTCCTGACTCATGGAAATTATCCATAATCAAAATTATTCCCAAACCTCAAAAACCCCCAGGATACCCATCCTCCCATCGTCCTATCTCTCTGTTACCTATTCTCTCTGTTATCATGAGCAAAATCTTTCAGAAACTCATCTTGAAACGCCTGTACCGCATCATAGGTTCCAACCACATTATGCCAGATCACCAGTTCTGATTCCGAAAATACCACTTCACTATCCAGCATTTTCATCGTGTGGTTGATGTCTCCCAAAGCCCAAAGCTATCCTTTTGTGGAACGCTAATGAACTACATAACCACCGTGACGAACTCGATATATTTCTCCACAACAAACACATAGACATTGCACTGTTGACAGAAACTCACTTTACTCAACAATCACATTTCTTGATACGTGACTACATTACTTATCGATCAGACCACCCAGACAACACTTCACACGCCGGATCGTGCATCCTTATCCATAAATCCTTATCCCATTCCCTCCTTCCTTCCACTCCAACTGCCGCTATCCAATCAACCTCTGTAATCATTTCAGCTCGTCCTTTCCATTTAACATTATTAGCTGTATACTGCCCCCTGGTAATCCACTTCCCTACAACCACCTTCATTCTTTATTCCAATCCCTTGGATCGCGCTTCATTGCTGGAGAAGACTATAATGCCAAACATCAACGATGGGGATGTCGTACATCTAATACCCGTGGAAATATCCTGTCCAGTGTCACTACCTCCAATAGTTATTCTATCCTCTCGCCCATGAGCCCTACTTACTGGCCTACATCCCTCAAGAAACGTCCCGATATCCTTGAAATATTTATTACCTCTCAAATTTCCTGTTCCCGGACCAACATCGAATCTATAGATGACCTTTCATCAGACCACAATCCAGTTATCCTTTTCTTACATTCGAACTTCGTTACTAAGCCCTCTCCTCCCTCATTGATTAAAGGACGAGTTAACTGGGACAAATTTCGTGATGATTTAGAAAACAAACTGGACTTAAAAATTCCACTTAAGACTAAATATGACATTGACGAAGCCATAGAAAACTTAATAGAATCTATAAGATTTTGCATATACGACAACACAACTATCAGTAAAACTAATAATACCATACCACATACCATACCACTTGCCACACCACATTCGCATCTTATTAAAGGAAAATCGAAGAGCAAGAGCGATGTGGCACAGGACTAGATACCCATCAGATAAAACACATTATACTAAATTTACAAACAAACTTAAAACAGAACTTAAAAAATTCAAAACGCAAAATTTAACTAACTTAACTGAAAACCTCCTGACTACTGACAAATCTTTATGGATTACTAAGAAGATTCTTAACTTAATGAATTTTAATCACCCACTTCTTACTGAATTTCAAACATGGACAAAATCGGACGAAGAAAAATTTCAAATATTCGGTCAGTATCTTTCTAAAACCTTTGAGCCACACCCTGACATCCTTAATTCAACCAAGCTTGAAGACATTGAAGAAGTATTGAATACTCCACTCCAAATGACCCTGCCACCTAAAGCATTTCATCCATCAGAGGTATCCAACATCATCCAGAATTTACCAACCCGCAAAGCTCCTCGTTATGACCTAATAACATCCCATGTTCTAAAACATCTTCCTCGAAAATCTGTTATATTCCTGACCTACATCTACAATGCTGTTCTCAGATCCACATACTTTCCTGACCCATGGAAATTATCCATAATCAAAATGATTCCCAAACCTCGAAAGGCGCCAGAACACCCATCTTCTTACCGTCCTATCTCTCTGCTACCTATCATGGGAAAAATCCTTGAGAAACTTATCTTAAAACGCCTGTACCCCCTCCTAGATTCCAACCGCATAATCCCAGATCACCAGTTTGGATTTCGAACATCCCACTCCACTATCCAGCAATGCCATCGTGTGATCGATGTAGTCTCGTCTTAATTGGAGCGCGGAATGTACTGCTCGGTAGTCATTCTTGATGTAGAACAGGCTTTTGATCGAGTCTGGCACCCAGGACTGCTATACAAGATCCGTAAATTCCTACCCCTTACATATTATTTCATTATCCGTTCTTATCTCTCAGACAGGTTATTTCAAGTAAATCACAACAGCGCTTATTCATCCCTGTTTCCTCAGTCTGCTGGTGTACCTCAGGGTAGTATCCTTGGTCCCTATCCTTTACACAGTTTTTACAGCTGACATCCCAACCCATCCTAACACTATTCTCACCACGATGACACATGCCTATTGTCAGTGAATAATGATCCTTCCATTGTATCCCGATCCCTCCAATCCCACATCACCACCCTCGAAGAATGGTGCCAAAGCTGGAGGATTAAAATAAATTCCAATAAATCCCACCAAATCACATTTACCCTTCGTCGTAATCCTTCGTCTTACCCTACAGTATCTTTTACTAATATCCCACTCATTACTGTTGAACAGATCCGTTACTTAGGACTAAATCTGGACAAACGACTGACATGGAATCCTCATACAAGACTGAAAAGACAGGAAACTGCTCGTCGATTCCGACTATTACAACATTTACTAGACAAACGGTCCAAACTTCCAATCCATTACAAAAGACTGATCTACATGACTATTATTAGGCCTATTTGGACATACGGAGTTGAGCTATGGGGCTCCACTAAACCATCTAATTCATCTTGAATCCAATCCTTACAGTCCAAAATCCTTCGTAAAATCCTTAATGGTTCTTACTATGTCACAAATCAAATCATTCATCAGGACCTCAATGTTGCCGATTTGGCCAGAACCCTATATATACACATATATACAACAAGTAAATTTGCTGTAGGTGACATAGTGACATGATACAAACATGTGGAGAATCTACCCACTGATAGAACTCCAATAACATTTCAAGAGGAGAAGATCTTGAGGCCATCTTCTTTTCAGACGCCTTGGAGGATTATTAGGTAATGAAGGAGAAGCCAGGTTAGAAACAAGTGGATTTGGGTGGTTGAGAAGTTTGTTATGGAAGGAACGTTATCTGGTTCTGGCTAAATCGGCAACATATGGAACATTGAGGTCCTGATGGATGACTATAGATTATAAAATATAGATTATTACATTATTACTCAATTCCAGTATTAACCAATTGAGTAATTAGTTGGTTGATTTGGGTGGTGAGTGTCATCTTGTTCATAAAGGATGGCGACCAGGTCTCATAGCCGTTCTTAGGACTTCGTCTCGTCGAAGTGCATCTTGCCCTTTCTTCGGGCTATCTTCTTATTTCAGTACCTCTACTGCTTCTCCCTCTATCTGTTCTCTTTACTTCTGCCCCCATTTATTTCAAAAAGGGGCGTTGCCTTTTGGGAATCGCCTATCATCAGCCACTCCCCAGAAAAATACGTTATCTGTGATAATAAATTTAGAAGTGTTTGGTGCAAGTATTGTTTATAATTGACCTGCCTACCGACAAAGCCAGCAGCAATATCTGTTTTTAATAGATTCGTTGAGGAAGGACCCTTCCACCTTTGCCCCTTAGACACCTGCAAAGTGACCTTTGTTGGAATACCCGGCAAAGGTATGACAAGACATATGGCAGACTTTTATAATATTATTAATTTTTAATACCTGGATACATATCAGATCACTGATGACCTGTCGAAAATTACATCTCGACAAACGACTGACATGGAATCCTCATACAAGACTGAAAGGAAGGAAACTGCTCGTCGATTCCGACTATGACTACATTTACTACACAAACAGTCCATGCTTCCAATCTATTACAAAAAACTGATCTACATGACTATTATGACTATTATTATCTGACATACGGAGTTGAACTAAACCATCAAATTCCTCCCGAATCCAATCATTGCAATCCAAAATCTTTCGTAAAATCCTTAATGTTTCTTACTTTGTCACAAATCAAATCATTCATAAGAACCTCAATGTTACATATGTTGCCAATTTGGCAAGAAACACCAATCCTTTAATGATAAACTTTCTAACCATCCAAACACACTTGTTTCTAATCTGGCTTCTCCTTTTAGTGCATGTTTCTATTATATAATAATAAAGATGATTCTTTAGGCCTTTATTATCGTAAAAAACAACGTTCAGACTTGAAAATTAAAAAAATACAATCACAATTATTATATACATAAACGTTTTTTTAAATAACAACACACAAGTTCTTCATAATTAATTGTAATTGATCATATGGCGAGAGGTTTCAAATGGGTTTGCCACTAAAACGAATGTAAAATAATGAAACTTTAAATGCATTATAATTAAAAATAGATTTAAAAGAAATATTGTAAATAAAAAAAAATGTTGATAATAATTTCAACAGTGGTAAACCCATTTCAAACACTCTCTTTGCAAACGTCAACTTTTGCCGCTCAAGACGTTAATCTTGCCACCACATCACTCCCCCCCCAGTGACGTTGGCGCAGAACCTAACAGTCGGCTTTACTGCACGTCCAGAGCGGGTGTGATACACTGGTTTTGGTTGATGCTGTTCTGAGTCGAGGTCCATTAGAAGAGTTAGGAGATCCTGCAGTGGGCGTAGGGCTAGACTGAGCCGTGTCGGCGTTTCTTTCTACCTGCGTTGTGTTTGCGCAACTTTTAGTCGATCCATCGAAATCGTTTTTAGACCTGATGGTAGCTGGATCTGAAATGTTTTCTCCTTCCGTGAGATTACTTTGTAGGGTTCAGAGTACGGTGGAGTGAGTGGTACCCTAACGGAGTCGTCCCTTAGATATACGTGGGTGCAGTCCTTTAAGTCTCGATGCACAAAAGTCTTGGACGTGCTGCTGCGGTATGGCGCCGGGCGGAAATTCTTTATGGCCTCCCGCAGGGTCTTCAGCGTCGATTCGCAGTCTTCCCGACGTCCTGATGCCTCAAAGAACTCTCCAGGCAGGCGTAAAGGCTGCCCAAATACCATTTCCACTGCGCTGCTCCCACGTCCTCTCTCACTGCCGATCGGAGGCCTAAAAGGACTGTTGGTAACGTACTTGTCCATCCCGATGCGTTCAGTGTAGACATGAGGGATGCCTTGAGGGTCCTGTGCCACCGCTCCACGCATCCGTTGGACTGAGGATGGTATGCTGTAGTCCTCTGACGCTGTATACCTAATATATGAGTCAGATTTATGAAAAGATCTGGCTCGAACTGGCGCCCTTGGTCAGTAGTTATCCTTGCTGGCGTACCATAGCGGGAGATCCATGTACCCACAATCGCTGATGCTACCTTGGTAGTTGTTATTTCCTCCAGAGGGCACACCTCAGACCAACGGGTGAATCGGTCAATGATCGTCAGACAGTACCGCATTCCGTCGGAGTTTGGTAATGGTCCGATGAGGTCCACGTGAATGTGTTCAAACCTGAAGCTGGGAGCGAAGGTATCTGGAGGGGTTACTGTGTGACGGATCACTTTCGATGTCTGACAGGCAATACAACACCGCGCCCATCTCGAGACATTGGCGTTCATGCCTGGCCAGAAAAATCGCTGTTACTAGCCGTCTTGAGGCTCGAATACCTGGATGGCTGAGCCCATCCAGGCGGTGGAAGATTTCTTCTTGCATGGACTTAGGAATGTATGGTCACGCCTGAGAGGTGGAGGTCTCACAGAGGACTGACGTTACAGTACCGGGAGGTTTTATTCATTGAAGCTGAAGACGGTCGTTTTTCTGTAGCACTGTAGTAGTAGGATCCTTCTGTTGTTCTGCCGCTATATGTACATAATCGTCAGTGAACTCGATGTCCTCGACCCTCGAAAGTGCATCGGCGACGGTGTTCTCTTCCCCGGGTACGTGGCGGATGTCGGTCGTAAACTGGCTAATGAAATTAACCAGACGAATCCGCATGGATGTCGCGGTCTCCGGCTTTTGATGGAAAGCATATTCCAACGGTTTGTGGTCCGTCCATATCTCAAAATGTCGCCCGTCTAGGTAATGCCTGAAATGCTTGATGGCTCGGTGGATTGCCAAGAGCTCCCTATCGTATGTGGGATATTTCTTCTGCGCTGGGGTAGCGCCTTAGAGAAAAATCCGAGAGGTCGCCAAACGTTACCATCTTTCTGCTGTAAAACTGCTCCCATGGCGGTACTGGAGGCGTCGCATACTAAGACTAGATGAGTGTTCTCTCTAGGATGTCGTAGCACTACAGCATTCTGAATGGCAGTTTTGCAGCGTTCGAATGCTAGGATGGATTCTTCTTCTCAGGTGATTGGTCTCTTATCGTTCTTCTTCGCCCCAGCGAGGAACTTGTTGAGTGGAGCTTGCAAATTTGCCGCTCTGGGTATGCAGCGACGGTAAAAGTTAAACATACCAAGGAAACGTCGTAGGTCCCTTATCATAGCCGGTCTGGGATATGATGCAATAGCTTCAACCTTGGTCGGTAGAGTGCTAATGCCGGTGGCGTCGACGATGTCTCCCAAGAATGCAATTTCCTGGCGAGCGAAGGTTGCCAGGTTCAAAGTGAAACCATGGTCCTCAAGTCGACTTCCTCAACATGTGTTGTGTGCTCTTCTTCGTCTCTGGAGGAACCAGCAAGCGAAGTCAAGACCTCGAAGAACCCGATCCAGGAACCGTTGGAAGATCTGCGAAGCGTTCCTTAGTCCAAAACACATTCGAAGAAATTCGAAAAGACCGAACTGTGTATTCGCCGCAGTCTTTGGAATACTTCTTACCGTGCATATTAACGTTGAAGTCCGCCAAGTGAGGAACAGCGTATCTATCGGGAACCGTCCTGGCGTTCAAGTGTCGATAATCTCCGCAGGGCCGTATACCTCCATCCTTCTTCTCCACTATGTGTAGTGGACTGGCCCAAGAGCTATTGGACGTTCTAAAAATTCCATCTTCAATCATTTGCTCGGATTCTCGCTTGGCGGCGTTGTACCTCTCCGGCGGCAGGCGGCGAGCTTTGGCTGTGACTGGGGCTCCGTGGGTTTCTATATTGTGGACGACGTCGTGCTTTGGCTCTTTGACGAAGGATATTGGTTGTGTAACGCTAGGGAACTGGCGTAGCAATGCTGTGTACCATTAACCGTTTGGTACTGAATAAACAGAGGGTACCGGCACCTTAGCTAATCTTCCACGTGTCGTCAATCCTGTTTTCTGGTCCACCAGCTGACATCCAGCGAGATCTACCATAATATTATAGTAATATAGTAGATCTGTACCTATGATTGGATAACTCACGGTTGCTATTATGAACCTCCATGTAATTTTGCGCCGAAGACCGAGATCGAGGTTCTGGACTATGCTTCTATATGTGGGAATGGGCGTGCCATTGGCCGCATACAAAGTGAACTGCATGTTCGGCTTTACTTTCTTGTTCTTCACCGGAAAGACAGATATAGTGGCTCCTGTATCTACCAGATATCTGGTCACGGACTTTTTGTCGACGATAAAAAGTAGGCGGTTGGTAATTTCGGTGACGAAACCTGCCTCGTTCGCCGCTTCTTCTAGTTTAAAGTCCCAGCTGTCTTCCAACTGCAAGGTTGACGGCACTAGGTAGCCCTTTCTCCGAATTTGTTATGGTAGAAGCAGAAACGCCGTCAAACCTGTTATCGCAGCGGCCAATCCTGGATCCCATTAGCGTTTTCAGAGTAGCTAATTCCGCAGTTAGGTCATCAATCGCTACCTTAATGTCTTCCATCCTTGAAGAAGCAGGTGCTGAATGGCTGCTGGATTTCCGCTATTTTATCCGCAATATGTGCCAGCTTCGTGGAATCCGTGTGATCTGTCGTGGCTAAGGTTGCTTCCATTCCCTCAGGTAACCCTCTTAGCCACAAGGTGTTTAGCATATCTGCAGGATCCTTACCTGCGGCCAATTGCTGCATTTCTCGAAGAAACTGCGTTGGCCGTTGATCGCCCAGCCTCTGTTCCTCCAATAACTAATTCTGGAGTGGTCTGAGGGCCCAAAGATGGAGAGTAGCCGCTCTTTTAGCCTCTGGTATGGGTCAGTGGCAGGGGGGCCTCGGGCAAGATCGGCAACCTGCTTTAGAGCCGCTAAATCCAGTTGGGCGATGATCAGCTGAAACATAGTTTTACTATTATCTATATAACAAGAGCTGAACACCGCCTCAACTTGTATGAACCACAGGTCAGGTTCTTCCCTATAAAATGTGGGTAGCCGAGACAATGCGTTGGGTATTTTCGCCGATTCCACTAATTCCTTTTGCTCCACCTCACCGGTTAGCAGGGCGATTAAATTGTGCCCATGCATGCTTCACGAGAGTTCAATAAAATTAATACGAAAAATAAACAATAAACTTACGTCCGGGGTCACCACTTTAGTGCGTGTTTCTATTATATAATAATAAAGATGAATCTTTAGGTCTTTATTATCGTAAAAACAACGTTCACGCTTGAAAATTAAAAAACACAATTATTATATACATAAACGTTCAGTTTTTTTAGATAACAACACACAAGTTCTTCATAATTAATTGTAATTGATCATATGGCGAGAGGTTTCAAATGGGTTTACCACTAAAACAAATGTAAAATAATGAAACTTTAAATGCATTATAATTTAATAAATTTAAAAGAAATATAGTAAAGAAGTAAAAATGTTGATAATAATTTCGAAAGTGGCAAACCCATTTCAAACACTCTCTTTGCAAACGTCAACTATTGCCGCTCAAGACGTTAATCTTGCCACCACATCCTTCATTACCAAATAATCCTCCTAGGCGTCTGAAAAGAAGATAGCTTCGGGATCTTCTCCTTTGAAATGTTATTCGAGTTCTATCAATGGGTAGATTCTCCACTTGTTTGTATCATGTCATTTTATCATTAGTAGCAAATTTACTAGTTGAAATTATTTTTATACAGTTGTAAATAACAATAAATAAATTATATAAAAAAAAGTTTTAAATACTTTTATGGAAGTGGACTATTACATAAAAAAGTATATACTGAAGTTATAACTGTTCCGGATGAACATGTGACATACAACAGTGATGGCTATTTCAATACTAACCTTTATAAACGGACACCATCCGATTATATAGATATAAACATTTTAACAGTGAGTCGGTACTTAATTGAATTATAGATTTTCTTTATTTTACTGATTTTATAACTATCAAAAAATATTTATTTATTGGGATTCAATAAATCAAGCGCTCGCATGAGCGCTCCTATTATTAAAGTAACTACCTAATAGGGAGTATAAGTTACTGGGAGTGTTGAGGTCTTGCAATCGCCGAAGTACAAGGGGTCACCAAACACAGGCTCAAGAATACATATTTCTCCGCCCTCCCTTTTATGTCCACACGCACTCTTAGCAATGCATCCGTAGTTCCCCAGGCACTGGTCGAGCCGAATTACCGTCGGTGGCTTGCTGCCGTTAGGATTGGTCGAAGGCTCATGTGTTCCAGTCTATTGGAAGGAGGCATATAGGTCGGTAGAGCTTAGGCGTCTCCTTATCCTTGCCACCTCCCTTGTATAGCAGTCTCATGTCTGCAACTCTCCACTTGCGGGGAAAGTACCCCTTATCTGAACACTCGTTGAATATCTCCAACATGTCCTCCTCAATATAAGAGGCACTACGTTTGAGGATTGCAGCATCTATCCATCAAGTCCTGAAGCCTTCCCTATCCTCTGTCAGTCCACGGCATGATGACGAAGGTTCTGGTGGGTATACCGTCATGCGTCTTACCTTGCTATCTTCTGCGCTACCCAGGGACGGATCGTCCATAGGGCATGTATAATCTATATACAGTTTCCCAGCTTCCTCCGGAGTGGTTGCCTGGGCACCTCCAACTCTGATAGCTGCCATTAACTGTAGAGGCTTGACCTTGCCCAGTACCACTCTGTACGGGATACCTTAGGGTTTCTTTACCTGTAGGGATTCTTTTCTGACACTTCAGCAATGGACTCGTCCCAGGACCTCTTCTTCTGGTGCCGCATTCCGTTTCGATATACCCTGTATCTAAGTTTAGAATCATCTTAGAGTGCAGGTCTCCACTCATTATCTCTGCACTCCTAGTACCTACGCCTGGCCCTGTAGGTAACTCTCTTGAGTTAAGTCAGGGCCGGCGTCCACAAAGGGACCGGACGTTTTCTTGCCCTTCGGCGTTGGAGGGCAATGCTAGCTACTTTAGTAATGGCGCCCGTTAGCATTGCCACCCTGTGGAAAACTTCTGTTTCCTCATCTATTGGCACCATCTCCTCTCACCACACTGAAGGCTATGACCTAGTGGTCGAAGTTCCTATCAGACCGTAGAGTCCAGTCCACAATACGCTTCGCTGTGCAAGCCGTGGCAAGTGTCAGGTCAATCCAATTCTGGCCTCTCGCTCCAAAAAATTTGGGACCAGTGGTCTCGTTCATAACGACAAGTTGACACCTCGCCACGCTCTCCTCTAGCAGTCTACCTCTGGCATCTGCGTGGACCGAACCCCAGGCCGTGCTCAACGAATTGGTATCGGAACAGACTATCACAATTCTATACTTAAGTGCGATACCCTCCACAGCAGCTATATCATCAACGTTAGCATTTACATTGGCCTGTCGAGGCGGCATGTACGCTGCAAACAGGGCGAGTGCAACTCTGCCCTATCTGATACAGCATGTCGCCTGGTCTGCTGTAGTGAATTGCTTCAGTTCCATGACGTCGTGAGTGGGATTGGCTACCACTATCGGTCCTCTAGGCCTCCTCTTAACACTGCCCAGCGAGACCACCCTTGACATTATACCAAAACCTGTGACCACACTGTTCCGACAGCATGGCTCTTGAATCGACAAGATGTCAACACTCCGGGTGAGAGATCTCAATTCGTCCGTGACCACTCGTCTTCGGTCCATATTGACCTGCAGGATATACAGCCTACTCATACTGGGTCTTCTTTGCCTGCTTGACCATCATCTCCAAATGTAGGGGGCACTCCACGCTACCCACGCAGTGTTGGAGATCTTTCCCCACTCTACCACCCGCCTTATAGTTCCTCCAGCACGAGGGTTACCCTTCTTCTTTTCAGTGCACTCTTTAACTTTGTGCCCAGTTCCTGGACACCACCTCCCTCATGCAGGACTTAGCTTGGTGTCCATAATATTGACATCGAAGGAAGAGAAAGGGGCCCTAATAGTCTCTGATTGCCAAGCTACACCATCCTCTGCTAACGTCCTTCGCGGACAGGGTCATCAGGGCAAGTCTCATGGCCTGAGACACCTCACGCACCCACGTAGTAATGAGCCCACCGTTCGTTGGAGTGGAGAAGCAGGGTCTTAGCCACTCCCTCGTCTTTTTCCTCCTTCGGAACATTTATGGTTGGGATTTTGTCCCTTAGATATTTTTCTAGAACACTCATTACTTCCAGTCGGGGCCTACGTACCACAATAAGATTCGCATGCAATCTTTTTTCTCTTAGCTTGTCCCAAGTAAAAAGTTTTGTTGCCTGAACAGCGCCTTCAGTCCTGACCAGAACACTTTTGGTTGACCTTAATTAATTTCACGTCCCTAATGTTTTTAAATTCTTCTTGGGACGGGAGCTCTTTATATATAATATATATATCTTTCGCTGTCCATCCCTCTGCGCTCCCCTTGATAGTAACATATGTCGTCGCCTCCTGGGGTTTAAGAGGAATCGCTGGAACACTCGCAAGGACGCCAGTGAAAGTGAGTTTCTTATCTCCTGTGGAACCTCTGCCGGAGACTCTTCCTGGGATGTGGCCTTCTTCTGCCTCTTCCTTCGCACAGCCTTTTCCCAGCCCCCATTTTCCACTTCCTCGCTGTCTGTAGAAGTGTCCAAACTAAGGTTCCTACCCCCTACAGATCGGCTTCTGGCTGGAACCTTCTAGAGGAAGGTTTTTCAAAATCACGATTATGTGCGTACATGCCCCTGCAGAAAACAGGGAAGAGGAGGAGAAGGATATTTTCTATGAAACATTGGAAAGAGAATAGGACTTAATCCCGAGGCACGATGGAAAAAGTATCATAGGCGACTTGAATGCTAAGGTAGGTAAAGATGTGGCATTCAGTTCCACTATATACAGAGAAAGTAAACATGACTACTGTAATGATAATGGCCATCGCATAATTATCTTATCAACGGAAAAGGGACTGGTTATTAGTAGCACTAAATTCCCAATGAAAGAAATTAATAAAGAGACACGGATCTTGCTGGATGGCCTGACCAGAAACCAAATAGATCATGTTCTCATAGAGGTTAGAAATGCATCAGATATCAGATATGTAAGGTCGTTTAGAGGAGCGGACTGCGATTCTGACCAGCACAAGGTAAAAGTCTGGTATCGATCAAAGCTGGCTATGAGAAGGTGCACTGCATTAGACAGAGTACATACCTACAACTCAGAAAAGTTGCTCGAGAGTGAATTAGCAGGATTAAAAAAAAAAATTAAGGGAACGACTGAGAGAAAATGACATTGTACATAACACAACTATAAATGATAAATGGAAAAAAATTGAAAAATGTTATGATAGAAAGTGCAAGTGATGTACTAGGGAAAAAAGAACCAGCTGCCAGAAACGAATGGTTTGACGAAGAGTGTAGGATAACTCTGAAAGAAAGAAATAAGGCGAGTGTACGGGAATTTATGATAAAGAGGAGAGAAGTCAAAAAACTATACAGACAGAAGAAGAGAACACAGGAAAAGAAACACCTTAAAAAACTGCAAGAATCCTGGGAGAAAAAAGACGTCAATTCTTGAAAGGTGTAGCCAGTATTTTAGTGAATTGCTAAACACAAGAGCCACCGAAAGAAGATTGGAAGAAAGATTCAATCTAGATAAACTCCTGATTAAGGCGCAGGACGGTGCAAAAGAAGTGGAAGCTCCTGAGAAGGAATAAATTATCGACATTATTAAATCATTGAGGAACCATAAGTCGCCAGGTCTTGACGAGATAACTCCAGAGATGATAAAATATGGTGGTAGTGATTTGTGGGAAGCAATTTATAATTTGTTTTGGGAAATATGGACGGAAGGAATTACAGAAGATGGGACGAGAGCAGAGGAATTTATACACAAGAAAGGAGACAAGCTGAGATGTGATAATTATAGAGGCATTGCTCTACTAATCACAACCTATAAATAGTGCTTCTACATAAAAGAGAGTCCGATTTCACATAAATACTATAGGAGAATATCTGGGAGGGTTCCGGCCCGGTAGATCGACAATTGACTAGATATTCACCCTGAGGCAGGGAATGGGAAAGTATAACATAGACCAACACCTGCTATTCGTGGACTTTAAACAAGCTTATGACAGGGTGGACAGAAAGGAACTTTTAAAAGCCATAGTAAAGGTAGGCATACTTAAACAATTAGTCAGGCTAGTAAAATGACACTATTGAACACTACCTGCCTAGTTAATTTTAGAGTACTCTTTAAAAGAATGAGAGTGGTCATTTAAAAAATTGTAAGGGAAGCAGAGATTTATGAGGAACATGGCCCTTGACAAGAAAAGCAGAACAGATCCTCAACTCCTGGAACTATGAGGAGGAGTCTCGGAGAATGGAGTTTGGAGAAGAAGAATGAATGAGGAACTGATAAATCTTTAGGGGGAACCCAGCATCGTCGTGGCGGCAATTAAAAGAGCAAGAATAAGATGGTTAGGACACGTTGAGAGGATGCCTGATGAAAGGATACCCAAAGCGATGGTTTATGGCAAACCAGATGGAAAACGGAAAAGAGGACGTCTCTGGATCAGATGTCTGGACGATGTGGAGGAGGATTTGAAGCTCTTAAAGGTTGGCAGATGGAAGGAGAAAGCAAGATACCGTGTAGATTGATTGGCTGTTGTGGAGGAGCCCCGGGTTCTTGCAGGACCGTAGTGCCATAATAATAATAATAATAATAATAATGATGATAATAATAATAAAATAATGTTTGGCATTTGTCGCTTACTGTGTGCACTACATTTCCATAACTCCACCCAGATACCTAACTTCTCCGCCCCTCTCCGACTTATCTAATAATACCGAATTTGTGCTTCCTGAGTCGATCAAAAATTCCATCCAGGACTTCTTCAGACTTGCCACGGGCAACCTTGTAACTAGCCCTTTTTGTACGGTATTATTAACGACTAATACGCCCCACCCAATACCGCGTCCTCGGTTTGAGCGACCACGTCCCAATAATACCTCCGCTTCGGATTCTATCCAGCCCAGGGGTTCCCACCTCTTACCTCATGGCATATTGAGGCCGGGCGGCTGCGCTCAGAACGGAAGCTCTCCTCCCCTGACGATTCGTCGCTGGTGAAGTGCCTGCCGCTCCTTTTTTCGGTGCGCCTGCCTGTCCAGTTCTGATTGTTAACCTCCATAGGTTCAGGTGGCCCTCTCCTCTTCGGCCGGGGGTTACGTCTTGGGCATTCCCGTGTTGTGTTTTTATATTGAGCTGCTACATGTCCGATCCTGTTATATTCATCGCAGCGACGCTCCGATTTCTGCTTCCTTTCATCGAGGCTAAGTAGACGTTTTTCAAAACCGCTATTGTGACAGAGCTTCGAGGTGACCTCACCTCCATCCAATCCGCGCCAGGTTTCTCTAAGTCTCTCTCCTTTTCTCTGCGTTCCCTCGCGTCTACTAGGTCATGAGGGCACTTGATTAAATATCGGCCAATGGATAGCGATCCAAGACGTGGTTATATCCAAATAATGGTTAAGTTGGACCTTCAGCACGCCTTTTAGGAACTCCATCTTCTGGGATTTTTTTGCCTGTCCACATTTTCCATAATTGTTTCTATCAGCCTTTTGTATAGAATCAGGAGTTTTCCGTAAACTCGCCCCCGACTGGCTCTGGGCTCCACGTTCCTTAAATAATTAAAAAACATCTTTTTTCCGGAGTCTATTGTGACAATAAAAACAGTACCACAGTGAAAACTGTACTAAATCACTAAAATGCCTCGTATTACACTTATACGCTGGAATTGAAGGGGGGAGGGACTGTACATTTCAGGCCCTCACGATAACGTACGTTAATTTCTGTGTATCTTTTATCCATTGTAACATATATTTCATTTTCTTTCTTGCCCATAGTATAATATATAGCATTTTCTTCCATACATTCTATCATGTTGATTTAAATTGTTTTTCATTACTTTTAGAAATTACTTACATATTTTATTATGTTAATCACATTAATTTTATTTTGCACCTTTTGAGTTAATGGCAGGGTACGAGCTGATCATTGGGTGTGACATCCTACAACGAGCGGGGTTCAAACTGAATGTTAACAACACCAAATGGCGATATAAAATCGGTCAACAACGATATCAAGTAACAGCGAAAAGGAAGAAGGGAAATATGAAAATCGGAGCGGTAGAGTGCAACAAGGCGTTGAGTCAGTTGGTCGATAAAAATTATGACCTGTTTTATCGAGAGGGGGAATTTTTGCCCACCACAGGGAAAATCGAACACCGGATCCATCTAAAGTCGGAAACCCCAGTCTATGTAAAAGACAGACGGTACCCCCAGGCCATGAGGATTGTTATTAGAGAACTACTGGACGAACTTCTCCGACAAGGCATAATACGACAGAGTAATTCCCCATTTAATAGTCCATTATGGGTAGTGGAGAAGAAGCAGGGTGAGCGGAGTGGGGCCACGAAACAATACAGAGTCCACTACGGTGGACTATCGGAAGTTAAATGAGGCAACGAAGGATGAGCGGTACCCGCTGCCGCGAGTCGAGGACATACTGGACCGACTATCGGGGGCGACTATTTTTAGTACCATAGACCTTAAAAGGGGTTACCACCAGGTCAAGATGGCAGAAGCAGATATACCAAAGACGGCATTTTCTTGGGAGCGGGGGCACTTTGAGTTCGTGCGAATGCCTTTCGGGTTGAAGGGAGCTCCGTTAACTTTCCAACGTCTCATGGATGAACTACAGAGGGGCCTAGGGGAGGAATTTTCGCAGGTATACATGGACGACCTGATTGTCTTCAGTAAGAACGAGCGGGAGCATACCGAACACATGACACGGGTTTTTAACAGGGTCCGAAGATTCGGTCTCAAGCTGTCGCGGGAAAAATCTAAATTCGGACTCAATGAAATCCGGTTCTTAGGACACGTAGTATCGGAAAAGGGGGTACAGCCGGATCAGGAACGTGTGAAAGCTATCCAAGACGCGCCTTTACCGAGGAATGCCCGCGGAGTGAGGAGATTCTTGGGTATGATTAACTATTACCGCAAGTTCATCCCGCGGATTGCGGAGATCACTCATCCACTTAGCGAAATTCTAAAAAAAAGGAAACGATTCTGTCTAGGTCCGGAACAGGTCGCGAGTATAGAAGAATGCCGGAAAATCCTAACGACGCGGCCTTTGTTGGCCTTCCCTGATTTCCATAGATTATTCAAAGTAACTACCGACGCTAGCGAGTTGGCTATTGGGGCCGTTCTATCTCAGTATTTCGAAGAGGGGGAAAAACCCATTGCATATGCTGGACGAAAATTAAATTCGGCTGAACAACGATACAGCGCGATTGAACGCGAACTTTTGGCAGTGGTATGGGCCGTGGAATATTTTCGGCCATACGTTTACGGCAGAAAGTTCGAATTACTAACAGATCATAAGCCCCTCTTACACCTCGGATCACTGAAGGAATCCTCAGCACGAGTATCACGGTGGAAAGCAAGGCTCGCGGCATATAACTTCCACATAGTGCATAAGAAAGGCGTCGACAATGTAGTGGCCGATTGGTTATTGCGAGATCTAGTAGTGAACGCGATTGAGGACGACGAAGCCCCCGTCGAACCGTTTGCGCTAAGATCTACGCAAGGGGGCGGAGAGCGAATCGGTTCAGAGTGAATCTGATGGGAATGCAACACCAACAGACAGACCCGCAGAAATGCCGGAAATTGATGAGATAATCAACGATAAAAACTCACAAATCGTTATAAAATCGAAACAGGCCACCGGAACAGAAATAAGGGCGAGTGTTTGCGAAGGCCTATCGATTATATTGATTCGCGCCCCTGCTACATTAGAGGAAAATAAGCTGGAGCGTATATTCACGGAATTCGCGAGACCCGGTCGCAGCTGCCACGTGTACGTAGGAAATAAAGTTATAGCGGACAAACTCAAAAGACTGTGGAGACAGGAGCGCGTAGGAGTGGGTTATTCGTTAATTAGATGTCTACAGCAGGTAGCGACAATCGCCGACCCAGAGGCGCAACAAAAACTCGTCACTGACCACCACGCAGGCAAAACAAATCATAGGGGTATGGAGGAAACCTTGCGCGCGCTGAAGCGACTTTACTACTGGAAATCTATGAGGCGCACTGTGGGTGACTGTATCGCGGCGTGCGTCATATGTTAACGGGCCAAGTACGATAGCCGACCACCGGTGGCCGAACAAGTAACCACACCCACCACACTCGAACCTTTACAATCGGTCCAAGTGGACATCTACTCTAACGAAAAACAGTCATGGCTAACGGCGGTTGATCCATTCAGTAAAATGGCAATGGCCTACCCTATCGAGGCAAAGACCCCCGGGGCGGTGTGGGAGGGAATTCTCCAATGGTGTGCAACTTACGGGGTACCGGACGAAATCATATCAGATTGGGGTAGGGAATTTGATAACTCCCTAATTCGCAGTGAGAACAAGATATTGGGCATTACCTGGCGACGCAACACTCCCCATCACATCAAGGGCAGGGGCGCGGTTGAACGACTGCACAACACGCTAGGGGAACATCTTCGGTTGCTCAAGTTAGGGCGGAATCTCGATCCATACGAAGCCATGCCACGCGCGGTTATAGCGTATAACAATACAATCCATGCGGCCACGGGGTTATCACCTGTAGAGATAGTGTTCGGACAGAGGCGTCGCGATAGAGGAGACCTTATTACAACTAACAATAATCATCTCAGAGTGAAACTTCATCAAAAAAGGATGCAGCGCCAAGGGACATGGGCGAAAGTACGGGAAAGATTGATAAGTGAAAAACAACTTCGAGTTATGAAAGCAAATGACCGCCCCACAGTCTGTAAAACAGGTCTGCTAGCATTGGGTACAATCTTATATCGTCGATTGAGAACCGCCCGGAATAAAACCGCTGCGCGCTACGAGGGCCCCTATCGAATCATTACAATTAGGGAACACAACTTATTTACAATAAGAGACGTGAATCACCCGTTTAGGTCCCGCACGGTTCGTTTTGAAGAACTGTGAGTACTCCCCCTAGTACAAAGTGTCGAGCCGGACGACGGTGCTCAGCCTGGACCATCAAGAGAGTGATTTTATTTATTTATTTTTTTTTTCCAGTAGTTGTATCAATTCAGGTCATGTTAATGAATTAGGGCCTTACAATGTATACTTATGCGTTATTTTTATGGTTTAAGTGTTAGGCAATATTTCTTTATGTTAATTATAGCTCAGAGGAATAGGAGCACTTATATGTATATTTTTATTGTATAATGTTTGTTTATTTTTCTTTATTTTTCTTTCATTAGTTCCTCCATACGAAGGACAGCCGTACAGAGCCTATTAATAATAATTATAACTCTGTATTATTAGAATTTAAGTTTGATAACAAACTCAATACCATATGTTCATATACCAGATGTTTCAATAATAAAATGGCAGTTGTTAAGTAACCTTGTGTCGTTACATTCGAATCCGTTTTTATTTAAAGTTAATTCTTTCAGTCTAATCATAAGTTATATATATATATATAAGTTACGGTACGGGAGTTACGGAGTCAGCTGTTATTTCAATGTCAGCTGACTGAGGGGATCAG
>NW_027114422.1:17278-19741 GCF_000696795.3 Halyomorpha halys | reverse complement strand
TGAGCCCCAACCCGCTCTACCATTTGGTCAACACGGGCCGGTTTTCGTTTTAAATTTTGAATTTAATTTGGTCGCAGCCGGGGCGGATATATTTTTTATTAATTTTTGTCAAGGTCCTCCAGTAGTCGAAATTTGTTATTGTACATTTTGTCTTTTTTTTAATAATTTTTTTTTATTTTCACTTCATTCTAAACAATTGAATTGCCGACAAAGATGTTCATTGCACCAATATTATCCAAGATACAACAATTTGTGTATTGGATTTAGTACTCAAGCCGATTGAGAAAGCGATGTGAGTAGAGGCAGCAGATACTTTATTGAGGTGTAGACAGTTGACGGTAGATTAATAAGTGGAGAAGATGGTCCGGGGGGTAGGCTACGGTCAGCAAAAAAATCCACAAATAAACAAAAAAATATTTATTCATGCCGACGTTTCGACCTGAGTTTCAGGTCTTTATCAGGAGCTTGTGGCAGATATACTGGCTAAACTGAACATCAATAGATACTGGTGGAAGACCTGAAACTCGGGTCGAAATGTCGGTATGAATAATTTTTTGTTTATTTGTGTTTTTTTGCTGACCGCATCCTCCCCCTCCCCCTCCCCCGAATATCTTCTCCACTCAGATATTTTATTATTTGTTATTCCCTTTATATAGTAGATAGTTAATTCGAATAATACTTTTTACTATTAAAGTTGTTTTTGTTTTTCTATCTATTGTTTGAAGATTTGGAAAGAAAACTGACTAGTATATATGACAACACGGCAATCAGTGAAATTGATACTACCAAACGGACTAACATGCTACAACACATTTGCATCTTATAATGGGATAACTCAGAGCAAGATCGATGTGGTGCAGTACTAGATATCCAATAGATAAAACATATTGTACTGAATTGATTGCCAAACTGAAGACAGAACTTAGGAAATTCAAAATTCAATTGACTTGGCTGAAAATCTTATAACTACGGACAAATCTTCAAGGATTTGAGGATCATCTTAGATCTTTAAGGATCATCCAATTTTTATTGATTCCTAAACATATACGAAATCAGACGAAGAAAAATCCCAGATATCCAATCCAATCCACATCGAATCAGTTGATGCAGAACTAAATATCCCACTCTAAATGACCCTCCCACCTCAAGGCTTCCATTCTTTAGAAACAACCAACATTTTCCAGAAATAACCTTCCCTCAAAGTTCCTGGATATGACCTAATTACATCCTATGTCCTAAAACATCTTCCTCGAAAAGCTGTTATATTCCTAATCTATATCTATAACGCTGGGCTCTAATCCATATATTTTCACTGGAAATCAGCGATAGTCAAAATGATACCTAAACCTCATAAGCCGCAAGAATACCTATCCTCCTACCACCTTTTTTTCTATTTTACCGATCATAAGCAAAATCCGGAAGAAGCGCATTTCGAGACGTCAATAAAGCCATCTTAGATTTCAACCATGTAACCCGAGGGGTCTGAAAATACGATGACTTTGAAAGATCAATACCGTTGTGAATATCAATACATAAATAAAAAAAAAACTGTTAATGTACAAAGATGAAGACTCTAGTATGTACTATTAGCTGTAATATATCCTACAATAAATGACACAGTTCCAAGTGAAAAATCCCTTTAAAACATAAACTATCTTACTAGCTTTGGGATATAAAGAGGGATTCATATATTTTATCCATTTAGCATCAATATCATCAGGGTGGATCAAATTCAAGAGGCTGTGACGAGAGTTTCCTCTTACAGATATTCAAAATGCCAGTGTAGTTCTTTGCAGCAAGAAATGTATTTAGCTCAAAATGTCTTTGTTCTCCTGATTCGCAATTACATAACTAGGTTTCTATTTTTCAACTCTGTTTTATAATCTGTTTTCTACTTCTTATATAAAAGGAGTTATAAACATATTTTAGCAAATAGGACTATTTTATTATGTATTACATAATTTGTTACATAAATGTTTAAATTTCAATTGTAACGTAGTGTTGTCGAGTAGCAACTGCTCTCCCTCTTATGATAATTGATTTCACAAGAGTTGGAATGTACACATTTAGGTGAAAAGAAAAGGACAAAGGCGTGACATGAAAGGCGTTTACCAAATTACAAAAGCTGTTAACAGAATTGCACCCCATGTTGAATTATTGTTAAGTGAAAACTAGAGAAGGACAGCAATATCATCCTTTTCTTCATCCCGACATCTCAGCTCTATATCAACAATACCAACATTGAGGATTGTGCAGCCATAATTTTCCATATATTGTTTTAAAAGTCAATTATAATAAATTGATGAATTTGAACTATTCATTCTAAAAAAACAACCCTTGGATTTGGTTTTGATATAAATCTAGCAAAAGACTAAACATTTATACGACAAGATCAATAAGGTGCTGTATTGATGCTGTTAGCAATAATATATTACAATTCATGTTATAAGCCTATATATATAT
>NW_027114422.1:0-12753 GCF_000696795.3 Halyomorpha halys | reverse complement strand
CTGCAGAGATACGAAGGCCCATTCAGAGTGGTTACGATAAGAGAACACAATATTGTCACCATAGAAGGTTTAAAAGAACCAAAAAAGCGAAGAACAGTTCACCTAGAAAAATTAAAGCTTCCTGCAACAGCGGTATCATGATGTACGGGACTGCAGATACACCAGGTGAGAAGTGGCATCGAATCTTCTGCTTCTCCTCACACCAAGATATCTCACCTCCTCACCCGGTTTAACCCCCTCTCCTTGGATAGAGACAGGTGATAGGATGAGCCCTGTCTGTGGAGCCTCTTAATTGAGTCTTGGCTGCTGGACGAGACTGGCACACCTCTCCGCTTCTGTCTTTAGTCTGGATCTGCTTTTCTTGGCCACGATTATGCCAGGTCGTCGACGTATGCCGTGGCAAGGAGCCCCTTGTCCTCAAGTTCCCCCAGCAACTCATCGAATACTAGCTTCCACAGAGCTGGTCCTAGGACTGAACACTTCGGACATCCTCTTTCGATTTTTTTCTCGACCTCGTAGTAGTTACCCCTGATCCTGACACTCCTGTTATTGAGGAAACTACCTACGAGGGAGTATAGATTACTGGGAGTGTCGAGCTTTTGCAACCGCTGGAGTACATGGGGCCACCAAACTGTTGAAGGCGGAAAAGATGTCAAACATGATCAATAAGACATATTTCTCCGCCCTCTTCTCCACGTCCCTACGCACTATCAGCAGCGCATCCGTAGTTCCCCTGCCACGGGTCTAGCCGAACTGCCGCGGATGACTTGCAGGACTTAGGATTGGTCTAAGGCTGTGGACGATCATGTGCTCCAGGACCTTACTCCCAATATACTCCAGGATTCCAACATATACAATAGTCCCAATTTTTATCGTTCCCTTCCTATCTGTGAGGTTTTGAATTCTCCCGAGCTACTCTCCTGGCTTTTTCCCTCTCCAATTTTCCCCGGACTTTTTCCCATAGCTTTTTACTAGTGACATGATTATTGCTTATCTCATCACCGTCCGCCGCCGTGCCCTTATAGTCCCGCTGGATTCCACGAAGACCGAAAAGGATCTCAAACGGCGAAAACCCCGTAACGGTGTGCACCGAACGATTGCATGCTGCAATTGGCTTTGGGATTGCCACGTCCAAGACCTATCTTGCACCTGGTGCGCCATAGCCACCTTACTAAAGAGGTCAATCATAGTCACCCATTTGTACCCATTCCATGTAAAGGTGTCGATTTGTAAATCTTTGAGAGGTGGATCTGTGGTAGGTTTCTTCTCCTGTCTTCCTTTTGGCGGATGTGTGTCGCACTCAGTGCGAAGACAAAGCTCGCAGCTTCCTACAATTTCTGATACAGTCTTCCTCATTTCCCACAAAAGTATCTTCTCTTTAACGCTTGCATAGTCTCATGGATTCCCCAGTGATTTTTCTTACTCTGATGATACGCTAAGGTGACTTCTCGTTGTTGTTTGTCTTCCAGAAGGGTTTTCACAACCAGTTCGCAACGGACGAATGTCCTGTCCATTCCAATCTATTCATCACGCCATAACCGCTTGATCTTCTCCAAAACGGTTGCCAACATACAGGTGATGCTTTTCTCCAGGCTTCGAAGAATTATTAAACATTCTACAGATCTGGTCATTCTTCATTCTGGTTTCGACCGTTATTTTGCTTCTCCCGTACTCATTATGTTTAATTTTGGTCGTTCCGGTGGTTTTCGCTTCCAAATAATTTGCCTCTTCAAGTCATTAATTATTTCCTCCATGTCCCCTGGTCTTTCTTCAGCCAAACTCTCGTTATTCAAAGATTCTTCCCTATCATCTTCTTCCGCTCCATCCTGATCTTCCTCTGTTGGCGTCCATTCCCTCAGAAAATGTCAAATGACACCGGACGGTTCCCTATTTTCTTGTTCCACGGGATTCGTGGTTATCTCGAGCCACAACCAATCGGCTAATTCATTTTCTTTGTCCGGCGTGTATAGTGCTTCCATGTTATTTAGCGGTAGGAGCTTCTTCCGCCATGTAATTCTGGCTAACGATTCCTTCAGTTTTCCCACCTACTGGAGTGGTCTGTGGTCAGTGTGTACCTTGAACCTTCTGCCAAACAAATATGGCCTAAAGTGATCGACGGCCCACACTATTCCCAGGAGTTCTCGCTCCATTGCGCTGTATCTACTTTCCGTCTCCGTAAGGCACCTACTGGCGTACGCCACTGGGCGCTCTCCCCCATTGCCTTCCTGAGACAACACAGTTCCTAGCACATACTCAGTCGCATCTGTGGTTATTAAATATATCGCGAATTACCGATTAAAATCTGAAAAAGCTAGTACCGGCTCTTGCTGCAACCTCTCCATGCACCGTCTGATATTGTCCTCCTTCATCGGAGTGACGATCATCTTCCTGTCTTTCTTGACTAGGTTGTTGAGTGGAACGAGATACTCCGCCATTTCTGGAACAAACCTCCTGTAATAATTTAGAGTCCCTAACAATCTCCGAATTCCTTTTATGTCACTAGGTACCGCAATTTTCTGAATAGCTGCAACTTTATTCGCGTCTGGTTTAACTCCCTCCCTAGAAATCGTGTGACCCAAACATTTTATTTGTCCCTGCCCCAGCGCCGACTCCCCCCCCCCCCCGACATTTTGATCACAAACTGTCTTAATCTATGGAACACGGTATTTAAGTGTCACACGTGTTCAACATCGTTCTTACTGAACACAAGGAGTCCATCCATATAAATCTGACAGACGAATTCGTCAATTCCTCTCAGAAACTCGTCCATCAGGCGCTGAAAAGTTATAGGAGCATTTATAAGACCAAACGGAATCCTTGTAAACTCATAGTGACCCCTCTCAAAAGTGAATGCCTTTTTATGTTGATCGTAAGGGTGCATTTTAATTTGATGATACCCAACCTTCAAGTCCAATGTGTTGAATACCGTCGCTCCGCTTAACCTATTCAAAATGTTTTCGAATCTGGGGACCGGATTTTTCTCATCTATTATATAGGGTCTTTTTTTAAGCCCAATAGAACTTGAAATTGTAAAAAATAACACAAAAAATTAAATTGTAATCAAAATTTTTTTTTTATTCGAAAGATCAATACGTGACATTAACATTTGAAAATGATTTCGGGCATATGGGCACCGCGGCTGTTCTTGACGAAGCGCATGATATATTCTTTTATGTCCTACTCTGGGGCCCACCATTCTCCTCCGAACGCCTTCTTTAACCACTCCTTGATAACTCTCCAAGGGGTTCTATAATGAAAATTTTAAGGATTATTAATAAGATTTAGCTTGCCCAATCCTTTCCATGGGCTTTGTGGGCTTAATCAAACTTGCAACCTATCTGACACCTGGAAAGCATTTTTAATGCCCAATACAAAGCCAACTATTTGGGCTCTCTGGGTGATTCTAATATGGGCTAGACACAATATTTTTTTTTCAGTTCAGTATGTTTCTAATTCAGTCAATGTTTATGTCCCAAAATGGAATTATTAGTGCAAATCAATTCATAAATTTATAAATACAATGTCACCATTCTGAAACACATTAACACAAGCTTACCTCAAAAACAAAAGCCACCTTTATTTCCTTGGGTATACGTAAATTTTACCTACGTTGTCAATCTAGGATTAGATTGACCAAGTAGGTTAGATCCAAATCCAATAGAGCATATTTCATAAATGTTATCTAGATGAATAAAGAAGCTTCCAACTTTCCAGAGTCCATTAATGAAAGAGTAATGTCACACCCTGATAAGAGAACATATGAAGTGAAGTTCAGAAATTTATTCAAAAACGTTTGAGAGCAATAATGAATAAAATCCAAGCTATAATGAACGCAAGATGGCAAAAGTACTAAAATATATATATATTAAGAATGCTATTAAAACTATTCATTATTATTTTTAATAGAGATATTCTTTGTTGTGTGGTTCCTAATGTTTTCCTAAATTGTTAATTTAAAAAAAAAAATAATAAAGATAACATTTAGGTTAAGAGAAACAAGAAAAACAAATTGTTTTAATGCAAAAACGTTTTCAATGCAAAAAAGTTGTTTACAATAGTACACAAAGATTATGTCGTACAGCACGCTTTTGAATTTGCAATGAACGTTTATTTTTTTTTTTTAATGCAGTGTTTATTACTGAAAATCAATTTCTCTTGCGAAATCCCACAACCTAACCTAATTTATTGTTATTGCCGTGACAAAACGATTACACAGCTTTAACTTTAGTACGTTGTAACCAATAATCATAAATAACTTTATAGACTCAAAATAATTTATATTAGGTTTTGAGTTCAGTATGTCTATCAAAAACATTTAATGTTTTTTTTCTAAGCGCCCCTCATCAGCACAACGGATAAAAACATCTTTAATGTATTTTACGAACTTCAGAAAAGTGTCTGGTTGTTAATTTTTTGAAACGAGGCCCTAAATTTTATATATTTTTAGTCTGTTCTGCAGACTTTAGAGTTTTCTTTTCTTGGTAAAAAAATTACTACAGACAACAACATAAAGAAAGTTTCTAACATTTAAAATAATATGAAATTCAATCAACATTGATTTATACCATATGTATGACTTCGTCAACGAATCCTCAACATGTCAACATCATTTATATTAAATCGTTAAGAATGATTCTTCAGAAGCTTTAACTGTAGGGATAATTGATTGTTATTTGGTATCTATGCAATATTCTTATAAGAATGTCAAATTGGATAATTAAAATATTAATTTTGAATTATATATTTGAATTGTTATTTCAGCTAATTCCCATGGCATCCGTGGCGGTTGGGGTGTAACGCACAACGACTGTGGAAGCAATGTATGGATTTGCAACTTCTTTTCACTGATAATTCAGACAGGGCCATCAATAGAAATATTGTCTTCTTATCAAATATCAATATTAAAAGTATAAGCTATTCGACCAATGAAATTTTGAAAAAAAAAAATTGATATAACAGATGGCTACTCTAATTCATGGTTAGAAATACGAATATTGGAAACATCGTCAGTTTCATTTAGCAGTGGAAAGCGATAGATTTCCATGCAAGAGTCAAGGCTTCTCGGCACATGATGAATGAAGGAAATGAATAAAAAAATAAATTTAAGATTTTTGTCTAGAAAACATTTACAACTTTTCAGATAGTAAAATAAAATTGCATTGGTATATTGGCTTTACTACTGTTTATAATGTTAATCAATATATGCCTATTTATTTGATTACAATGATGCGAAGGTTTGTTTATACAATAAGTAAAGGAATAGGTGTTGTTTAACGGAAAGAATTGAGGACCCCTTGTGCAAGCAATGGCCGAGAAGGGGATACAAAAATTACTATCCGCTTATCAAAATAATATTTGGTCAACCATAAATATTTTTTTTATTTTTTTTTATTTATTTGTTGATATTTACAACTGTATAAAAAAATACAACCAGTAAATTTGATCATAATGACATATGATATGATACAAGATGTAGAGAAACTACCCAGTAGTAGAACTCTAAAACAGTTTACAATATAAGGTCACGAGGCCATCTTCTTTTCAAGCGCTTTGGAGGAAGAGGAAGCAAGGTTAGAAACGAGTGGGTTTGGGTGGTTAGGGAGTTTATTATGGAAGGAGCAATATCGGGTTTGGGCTAGTTCGGTTACATAAGGAACATTTAGGTCTTTATGGATGGTTTTATTAGTAACAAAATAAGGAGCATTGAGGATTTTACGAAGGATTTTGGATTGTAAAGATTGGATACGAGAGGAATTCGAAGGTTTAGTGGAGCCCCAAAGCTCAACTCCGTATATCCAGATGGGCCTTATTATTGTCATGTAGATCAGTCTTTTGTAATGAGTTGGAAGTTTAGACCGTTTGTCTAGTAAGTGCTGTAGTAGTCGGAATCTGCGTGCAGTTTCCTGTCTTTTCAGTCTTGTGTGAGGATTCCAGGTTAGTCGTTTGTCAAGATGAAGTCTAAGATAACGAATCTGTTCTACAGGGGTAAGGGCCACATTATTAAAGTATACTGTAGGGCAGTCCATAAATATAAAATGTAAATTAATCATTTTACTATCAGTGAAAAAGGTACTTCATAACTTTTTTTTTTTTTTGTAAATTATGGATACTTTATTTATTGAAGGATATTAAGGCAAGCTTCCGCAATCAAGAGCAATGGTTATTAGAGCTCCAAAGTTTATTCATACTATATATAGTATATATATAACGGAATGATGAACAAAAAGATATACAATAAATAAAATAGAATAAAAAATAATTATAATAAAGAAATGTTACAGCTGTAAAAAAAAAATAAATAAGTAAAATTAATAATCATAATTACAAAATAATAAAAAAATTACATCATAACACGCATTTATAACTATATACAATCCATAACTATAAGTAATCAATATTCCGGATTCATGTTCGATATTTTATGGATTGAGTAACGTTTAATAATTATTCTCTAATTTTTTTTAAAAGACGTACAATATGTATCGTTGAAATATCACCCCCCTTTTTCCTAAATTGGAATTAGAAGGAAGGTCAACTATCGTTACCTTTTCTTCGATATTATTGAATTTCTCGACAATGACTGACTCCTGACTATAGTCCATTCTCCTCCCTACCCATCCAACAAATTACTTAAAAAAACAATTGTAATACAAAGACATTGCAATTAGTGCTTTAAATAGAATTTTCTTAGAACAACAGATCATATTTTCATAATGAGCGACATATTTGCCTACCATCGCCAAAGCAAATGCACTTATATAAAGGAGGACTCGTGTAGCTGAAAAACTCTATTTGCTGAGAAAACAAAAGGAGTAAACACTACATAATAATAGAAAAATAAATTTTGTTACTTAGTTACTGAGTCAGGATTATTAGTTATGTACATATGTTTAACATTAACCTAAACTCAATAGTAAACTGATAAATATTTTTCAAAGAAACATATGCCAAAAATATTTAAATAATTACAGTTTGATATTATAGAGAATCAAAAACAGTTCGAAATCTACTGGTGTATAAATGCAAACAATTATAGTTTATGTTAGAGTGGATGTGTTCTCCAAATGACAGAGGTTCGAGGTGCAAAGCCTATTTTATTTAGATACAACTCCAGGAATTTCTCAGATTTTCAAAGAGAAAAATTAACAAACCAGCGCTCATGAGAATATTAGGACCTTAAAATTGGAAAAAAGAATTTGAAACGTTTCTTTGGCTTCCTACTGCAACTAACAAGCTTGGAATTCCTCAGAGAAAGAAATGATTTACTTTCAACTGCTCAGCATTTAGTAGTGCATGGGAGTTCTTTTCTTCATTAATGAAAACTGTCAACCACTTTTCATCCCTCTGAATTATTCCGGTTAGTCATCTAGTCCTCTCCAGATGAAATTCGACAGAATCTAGCAGAAAAATAGTATTGATTTGAAATACATTAGGACTCCACTTAACCACTCTAGTACGGATCAAGACAAAAAAGTATCAATTTAACTCATATATTGGATAAAAATTAAAATTCAGTTCTAAACTTAATTAAGATGATATCTATATTAATAAAAGTTGTAGTCAAATTCATTAGACTTGCTTGAAATAATAACAAAAAAAAATGTATTTTAATTAAATTGTATAAAAACTCTTTAAGTTTTCACAAAGTTAGTTATATTTTTCTTACCAAGCTTAGCTTCTTCTCAGCACTTTATTCATTTACTTATTTAGATATCTAGCTTAGTTAGATGTGGAGGTTATCAAGTTTGGGAGTGATGGCTTTTCACCAACTTGCTGATTTTACTTCTAGCCCATATAATCCTATTTTCAGTAATTGAACTCCAGGCCAGAGAGGCAGAGATCTATTTTTCGCTGGATTGATGACAAAAAACATACCAATCTGTTTTTAACAACGGTTTTTTCCCTTTAACTGCTTTATTTAAATAATAGTAAGGCTAATAAATAAAATGCTATGAAATAACGTGTAACTCTAAGTTGTTCTTAGCTATACTTACATTTCCTAAATAAATTCCTTGTTGGAAAGTTGCTTTGATCCGGTGACAAAATAAAATATAAAAGCCTATTTCACCGTAAGGAATTCCATCCATCTCTCTCCTCTTTAATCTTGAGAAAACAAAAAAAGACATCATACAATGCCAATCTGGAACTTCCTGGAAGGATATTTCCAAGCAACTTCTCATTTGGTCCCCAGCAAAGGTTTTCGACTCAAACTTCTCTTCTGAAAATGTTTTACAACCTTAAGTCTGAAATCTTAAACTATTTAGATTTTCATGAATATAATCGAAATCTGAGTGTACCTCAATCAAGTTCAAATAGAGCGTATAGAGGGATTTATATAATGCTAATGACCCTCGTTAATGACACCTTCCCTTAATCAAATTTACTTAAATCAAATAATATCTCGTTAATTATTATTTATTGCTTAAAAGTTTAGAGTTGTAATTATTTTTAAGGAGGGGAATTTGGAATTTGAAATGTGAAGGGGGTAAAAAATAACGACAACAATGTGTAAACCTAATTGGTTATAAATTTTATTTTTTTAAATATACTTTATTGTTAAAGGGATAATTATAAAAAAATACTGTACAAAAACAAACATTAAATAAATGGTAGCTTCAAATGAAAATTTTGTAATTTCTAATTTTAATAATTCTTATCAAACATTATATTCTAAAGAATTTCATAGCGGTGGAAAGGTATTCTCATGCTGAATCTGACCCCAGGTACACGATATTATACATTATTTATCATTATAAGTACAAGTTACGGCCTGAGCCATTACCTGTTACTTCGATGTCAGCTGACTTAGGAGATCAGCTCATCGAAGGTATATGTATAACTTAAGTATCATACAGAGAAAACGGTGAAAAGGGTATTAAATGACTCTCACGGGTTCCAGAAATAAACTGGCTTTTATTGAGTTGAGCACACCTATATATACATATTAATCAGCTGCTCGATACAACTTCATCATCCTCACGCCGTAACTCCGTATACGAACAATCCTCGTAAACTTATACTGGACAATATAATAACATATATAATAAAAAAAAACTCAAACTATTTACAATAAACTATAGTCAGTAAACAATAAACTTATAATACACGTAAACTCCATCATATACAGAAGAAAAATACATATATCAATAACACTGTAAAATAAAATTTGCCGGAAGTTAATACAAGAAAAGAACCCATCGTAAAATAACATGAAAAAACACAATTTTGAATTTTATATATACAAAATCAACAAACAAATTAGAAAAAAAAATAACAACATTTTGTGAAGTCAACTCCAATCCTGAAAATCCCTAACTTTGACTCACAACTCACATTACCATTCATTCATCCACTCCGGGAAAAGTACCACGGTAGTCCCGTCCACGTTCCCCTATCCTATATTATCATTTCCTCCCTGATGCTTGTGGTGTCGAATTCTCTCCCGCGGTCGAAAGAAATACAGTTGGGAACCCTTTAGAATTGGAACAATGTCTGAAAGGCTCTTAAAATCGCATCCGCTGATTTGTCCTGTACTAGGTGTGCCATGGCCACTTTACTGAAAATATCGATGACGGTGACCCACTTATAACCTTTCCTGGTGAAAGAATCCACCTGTAAGTCGCAGAGCGGCGTGGTTTTTGTATTACAAATTATCTCCAGTCCCTTATCATTGATGGCCTCCTCAAGTACCTACTTCCATTTCCGTCGGTCTTTCGTCGTTTAACTTTTCTTCTACAGATGTATCATGTACAGATGTATCCTCCCTGTTCTGTTCTCCAGCGGGTTGCTGTTCTTCTTCCGGGGTCCACTCTCTCAAGAATTGCCTTCCAACTCCAGACGTTTCCCCTTGGCGTTTACCATTATTGGTCACTAGAGCCAATCTGCTACGACGTTTTACTTGCCAGGTTTGTACGTGATTTCCATGTTGTACTGGCTCAACAGTTCCTTCCACCTTGTGATACTCGCCGACGATTTTTTTAGCTTTCCCACCCATTGCAGGGGCATGAGGTCCGTCTGGACCCTAAATCGTCTCCTGAACAAGTGGGGTTGGAAACTGTTTATTGACCATACTATTCCAGGTTGTTCTCGTTCCAAGGCTCTTTTGCCAACTGAATCTTTAGTACATTGGTTAGGATAGCATCCGACCCTGTACATGAATTGTTTCTAACATTTCGTTGAGTTTATCGGCGATTCTATTGTAGCGTGCCAGGAGTTCCGGTTTCTTTATCTCCCTTATCATCATAAATATGTCCTCTTCTGGAGCCCATCGTCTTCCTCCAAACGCCTTTTTCAATCTCGCCTTGATCACGTTCTAGTGTGTCTCCTAATCCGCTTGAAGTTGATTGAGGATACTTCTTTTCACCCTACAGACGACGGCTGCCCGTAACACCTCAGCATCCTCACTGTCAAGGAGAAACGGATTCGTCAATTCCTCTCAGAAACTCGTCCATCAGGCGCTGAAAGGTTATGGGGACATTTTTGAGGCCAAACAGCATCCTTGTAAACTCATAGTGTGACCCCTTTCAAAAGTGAATGCCGTCTTATGTTGATCATTAGGGTGCATTTTAATTTTATGATACCCAGCCTTCAAGTACAGTGTGCTGAATACCGTCGCCCCACCCAGCCTGTCTAAAATGTCTCCAAATGTGGGGATTGGATACTTTTCGTCAATGGTATTTTCGTTCAGCTTCCTGCAATCTGGCACACTCCTCTTTTTAACCGCCCATAATGGACTATTGCATGGGGATGTAATATCAATAATGATTCCCTATCGTTTTAAACTTTCGAGTTCCTCCCGGATGTGGTGACGTAGTGCCTGTAGGTATCTCCTTTCCTTTACATATGTTATCCTCTCCAGATTGAGTGGGATCTCATGGACAGTCTTCCCGGTAGCTCCGAGGATATCCCCTTCTGTAAAAAAAATATCTTGGTATTCCCTCTTGAGTCGTTGTCTCCAGTCCTCAGCTTGATTGATTGCCCCAATTCGTACACCCTCATTCCTCTGTTGTTGACGACATTTGTACGTTTTACCTCCTATCTTAATCTTCCATTTTCCCTTCCTATTCTTAATCCAAGCACCCACCTTCTCAAACAGGTCACATCCCACAATTACTTTATATTCTCTCGGCATGGTCTTTACAATATGGACTTTCAAGATGCCCTTACTAAATCCCCAATGGTTCAATCCCATTTCCGCCTCCCACTCTACCTCACAAGGACCACCTAAGGTAATTAACCTACACTGACATACTTGAATCCGATGTGTTCTCTCTCTCTCCACTACACAACTTCTCCACAGCCTCTCGGCTCATGATAGTACTGGAACTACCAATCTCTATCAGACATCTCACTCCTGCAATCTCTATTATAGGAAAACCGCCGTTTTCTCCTCTGATATGGTTGATATCCAACGCCAGCCCCTCTGTACGCTCCTCAGAACTCTCCTCGTGTTCCAGCTGCTTCTCCTTTTCGTCTCCAAGTCCTCCTCTTGCCTTACTGGCTATCCTCTCGCTCATAGTCCCCTGCTACAGATTCTGTTCCTGAGGCCTCGGACATCTCCGTGGATTCACTTATGGATCCTATCGTCCTTCGAGAGATTACTCTTCTCCGTAATCTCTGAGCATTGACCTCCATCGGTTCAGGCACATTTTACCCCCTACGTCGATACATATAGGGACACTGTCGAGCTATATGTCCCTCTGTCCCACATTCAAAACATCGGTTGCGGGGATATTGTGCTACCAGGTGTCCAGTTTTACCAGACCCATGGCACATCCCGCCGAACATTGTTTCTGGGTTTAACTTGGCTCTTTCTATTTTCCGTGTTACCATTTCTCTCTCTTCTACCATCTCTTTGTTCTCTTCTTCTCCAAGGGTTTGGCATGTTTCTTGGCCGATGATATTCCATCCGGGTCCTCCCTGGCTCCTCAACTTCCATTTGGCCCTGCACCTCTCAAGCACTTGTATCAATGAGATCTTGAGCACATTCCACAAAAGAGCGGTCTCTCGGCATTCCCTCTTTCTTCCCCAGTTCTTTTACCAACTGAATCTTCAGTACTGTGGATAGGAATTGCATTCGACCCTGTACTTGGATCGTCTCCAACATCTAGCTGAATTTTTCTTGAATTCTGTTATAGCGTGCCAGGAGTTCTGCGGCATACTGACTATTAGACTGTCTCGGTTTTTTCGTTTCTCTGAACATCATGAATATATCCTCCTCTGGGGTCTACCGTCCTCCTCCAAATGCCTTCTTTAATCTTTCTTTGATGACCTTCCAGGGGGTCTCTTCATCTGCCTGAATCTGATTAAGGATACTTCTTTTTACACGGCAGAGTACCGCTGCTTTCAGTGCTTTTGCATCCTCGTTGTCCAATTGATCTTCCGATATCTTCGCTTCTATTCGGCCCATCAGGCGATCGCCCCCTTTTAAAAAATGATTTAATTCCCCGGTCTCTCTGGTGAATTTTTCTAGGTCTGATACCGCCTTTCTCAGGTCCTGGGCAGTTGCCGTACGGACCTTGATCCATTCTAGCGTCGTGGCATGATATTGCGCTAAAGAGATTCTGGCAATAGTTGCATCACCTGCGGCGGTGGGTTGGCAGCTGGTAAAGCTTGGTGGACTGCAGCTTGAGTTTGGTTGACTGCAGCTTGAGGTTGGTTGTTTTGGTTCATATTCTCTAGGTTCAGAACTGCTTTTCTCACTAATCCGTTACTGGTCATAATTCAAAGAGAACAATGAAAAAAAAATTTTTT
>NW_027114421.1:0-3750 GCF_000696795.3 Halyomorpha halys | reverse complement strand
TTATCCTGTATTTTTTTTTCCATTTATTTTTCCATGCTTTTGAGAACCTCATTTAATTTTTTTTTTAGAACCTTATAGGCCATTTCTGACGTATGAAGGGTTATATACAAAGTACTAACCTATTCTAACCACGGTGGGGGATTACGTTTTCATTTTGTGGGGCTGCCACAGAAATAAAAACCAACTCCTCAGGCCGAAGTCGAACCGGCCCACAGTGGTGAAAAAACCTACAAAATGAAATGTATCTAATCATACTAATGAGTATGCTTTCTTACACTCGAATACTTATTTACTAATTCACCGTTATCTGTTTTCCCATCCAAGTCGTAGATATAATCTTACGGACATTATTTCGACATCGTGAAAAAGTGAGTTTTTACCGGTTGTTGTTATTTTATAAACTATCCAACAAAAAATATCTCGGCCAATTCAATACTAACAAAAGTTAGTGTAAAACTTTTAGTTTTTTAAAAGTAGGCTTCTTTCTTGAAATATTTTTTCTAAATTCCTACGGCCACTTCCAGTTTAATACTGGTAAAATTAGTTTTTACATGTTTTTGATAGACCAGAAAAAAATGAGCTTTATTGAACTTTGTGATGAGACAATTTTCTTATAAAAGTCTACATATAAGCACCTTTTGTATAGGCTTCATTCACTTATTGATACGAATGAAGTCAGGGGATCGTCTTGGAAGGTGTAACCAAAATAAGATGAGAACAATAATAATATTAACTACCACCATTATGCGGCGCTGCTTTCCCATTTGATTTAATTATTAAATAATATTTTATTTAATCATACTATTCATTCCTGAAATTGAAGTTTACATTATTATTTGTATTATTAGTAAATGTTGATATGACAGGCTTGTGAAACCTAAAATAAGTAATAACATTCAATAATTATTTTAATTGCGTCAATTGTTTTTTTTAATTATAGCTCATTGCAAAAAGGATGTAAATATTTTTTCTACAAGTAACAACGGCAATTGACAATGCTTGAATTTATAATTAATAAAAAGTAAAATTCGCTATCATTCCTTGGAAAACAATATAGTTTGCATTCCAAACAATTTTGAATTATTGTTCATTAAAAAGAAAATGAAATGCTGAATATTTTGCTCACTAACATTAAGCAGCTCCAATTTTTAGTTTTCGTGATATTTTAATCTAAATTCATAACAGACAAGATGTTGCTACTACCGCTTCAGCTCGAGCATTTCCTTGAGTCACGAAATAAAGTTAATCCAAAATATTTTTTTCATTTTTAAAAAGAAGTTTCGGTTCAAAATGACTAAAAAGCGGAGAATTAAAAATATGCAAATTAAAACAGTTCAAACCCCCTGATTGGTACGATATAAAGTCGAAGTTACAAGAACTTATATATTTAGGACTGCCTTTTGCATCCACAGGTAAATCAAAAAAAGGCTTCTGTACATTTCATACAAAATCATTCATTGCTGCCGCTAAAGTTTTGGAAACTCTGAGAAGAGGAACAAGTGACTCTTGGGAAACATAGATGTCATTATATGACTAAATGGTCTCCTCAGTTCTCCTATATGTATCCGAAATTTGGAGCCTTAGATATCTCGATGCTATTGAAATTTCTCAAATGAAATTTATTAAATACCTATATGGATGGCACTAGAATACATCAAACAATTTAGTTCGACTCGAGACTGGTAGAAGTCCTCTAAGTCAAAGGTAACCAACTATGTCCAAACTGTGAGAAATAGATCCCAAAATTATGTTTCAACAGGCTAAGGATGCAAGATGCAAAAATCGCTGATGTTGAATGCAATTGTGTCTGACAAGTTAATATGGCAGCCCACTAATATGGATTTAGAAACGAATTCAATGCTTCATATGAAAACTGAATATTGAGACATAAAGGCAATTTTTTTTAAAGATACTGAACCACAACTTCCCAACTGATATCGATAGAGCAGTAAACTCAAACATTAACCCCGTATACCGATCACTCTGCAGTTTTGACCTACTCAAACCTGAAGCATATCTAACATATAGCCTAAATTAAAAAAAAAATTAAAATAATAAGGTGGATCTGCCAACTCTGCCAGGAAACCTACTAGAAGAGTAGAAACTATTCCACGGAAGCAAAACCCTCACTTTCAAGGCAAACGAACTCTGTCCATTCTGCAAAAGTTATTCAAATAATGGTTTGTACCACATCTTCCTACATTGCTTGACCTTTAAAGAAAATAGACAATATATCTTAAAGGCACCCATATCCGTATCTTACGATCTACACAACGTTTAACATTTATAGAACATTAACAGAGAAGCTATGTTGAACAGACTCTATATTTACATTGTTACAATATGTAATAAGTTTGATTTTGTAAGTGGCATATAAATAGTAGCATGTAAATAGTTTTCGAAGCCAATTAATATTTGTAGTTATATTACACTTTCACACCTGCGCTTATTCATTCCTATTCCGTCAATCTTCTGGTGTACCTCAGGGTAATATCCTTGGTCCTATCATTTATACAGTTTTCACAGCTGATATCCCAACCCATCCTAACACTATCCTCACCTAGTATGCCGATGATACATGTCTATTGTCAGTGAACAATGATCTTTACATTGTATCCCAAACCCTCCAATTCCACATCACCGCCATTGAAGAATGGTGCCGAACTGGAGGATTAAAATTAATTCCAATAAATCCCACCAAATCACAATTACCCTTCGTCGTAAACCAATGACCTCTTGCCCAACAGTATCCTTTAATAATACCCCACTTATTCCCGTGGAACAGATCCATTACTTAGGACTACATCTCGACAAACGACTGACATTGAATCCTGATACAAGACTGAAAAGACAGGAAACTGCTCGTCGATTTCGACTATTACAACATTTACTAGACAAACGGTCTAAATTGCCAATCCAATACAAAAGACTGATCTACATGACTATTATAAGGCCTATCTAGACATACGGAGTTGAGGTTTGGGGCTCCACTAGACCATCAAATTCCTCCAGAATCCAATCCTTACAGTCCAAATCCTTCGTAAAACCCTTAATGCTCCTTACTTTGTCACGAATCAAGTCATTCATCAGGACCTCAATGTCTCATATGTTGCAGATTTGGCCAGAAACAGATCCCAATCCTTCCATGATAAACTTGCCAACCACCAAAATCCACTTCTTTCTAGCCAGGCTTCTCCTTCATTACCTAATAATCCTTCTAGGCGTCTGAAAAGAAGATGGCCTCGAGATCTTCTCCTGTAGAAATGTTAATGGAGTTCTATCAATGGATACATTCTTCACATGTTTGTGTCATGTCACTATGTCACCTACAGCAAATTTACTTGTTGTATATATGTTATACAGTCGTAAATAACAATAAATAAATGATTAAAAAAATATTACCCTTTGGTTTATTTAAAGGAATTCTCATTATTCTAAGTTTATTATAGTGGAGTAATAAATATTATGTTATTGTATTTCTAATGGAGAACTAAACTCAGGCTTTGTTTATAGTTTATATTGTGTAATGAATTTGTACAAGACATTTTCTTTCACAAATAAAAAATAAAAAATGATTAAAAATATAAAACATTCATTTTACGAAAATTGTTCAGCAGTAATACTTTTACTTCCAGCCTTGAATTCATATTCATATAGTCCCCAATAAACATTTATGATGACACGCATCGAGTTGGGGAATATATAAGTTATTTCGAGAGGGGCAGTTATGGTAAGGCTATTCTATAGGAA
>NW_027114420.1:1170-1618 GCF_000696795.3 Halyomorpha halys | reverse complement strand
ATTCAGAAAAACAATGGGTATAATAATTGGGATGTTAGTACAAATTTTTGTAATTATTCCTTTATTCTAAAGTTCATATAATTAGAAAGTTTGATTTTAATATTTACATGAGATTAGATAAGTGCAGATTCTTCAATAAATTGTATACTTATCTATTTTTCCTAATTTGCCATCCCCCATCTCGTTCACACACTGCCTATATTCTTTGTAATACTTTCCTTTCAACTCTGTCAAGTATTTCATAGTGCGTTCTATTAGCGGCTTTTCCTCTTTGTTTGCATCCAGTGTTATTACAGATATGGGGTATCGAAAGGTGGGCAATATATAAATATTTTCATCAGTAATGTTGTAGGAAGTCTGCTACCTTCTTATTCTTTCTGTAATAACTAAAGCGGTCTCTACATTTCCTTTGAGACCATCTCTTGTTTCCCTTCTCAAAGCTATATTC
>NW_027114420.1:0-740 GCF_000696795.3 Halyomorpha halys | reverse complement strand
CAAAGTTCATATAATTAGAAAGTTTGATTTTAATATTTACATTAGTATTAGTTTAATAGTATATCTCTGTGATTTGGGAGAGCAAGCTAGCTCAGTGATAAGGTGCTAAAGTATTAATTCTTAGGGTCGATCCAGATTTGAATCCAACTGTGGCAGACAATTATTCTGTTACTGGTGTCTGTAAAGTGGTTACCCTTCATTGGGGAAAAATCTGGTGGTTGAGTGTCATTTCAAACAAATCACCTCCTTGCATGACTGTTGTTTAAGTAACAGTACTTTCTTACCAAGTACTGAACCCCTGACTCTTCATGGGTTGAAACAGTATAGATTTTCATTTTCATCTCTGTGAATTAGTGGTTAATATTGTGCTGAGATATCTTACATTACATTCCTATTATAATTGGGATCCTGGAGTTCATCGGCAAGTAGTTTAGGTCTAGAATTTTATATTTTACTCTGCTCCATAAGGATTAAGATATTACCTGAAATAATCAGAAACCAAGCAAAAGAAAACTAAAGTAGAAATTTGTTAAGATGTCTGTACTGACCATCACACTATTAACCAGATTACAGTGATAAATGTTTCCTTTTTAAGTACCGAAAGTAGAGAAGCTTTGTATTCATGCAGGAAATGAGAAAAAATCGACAATCGAAAACTTAAATCACGTATTACATTTTAGATATAATGGAACAAATATGGTTGTCTGTAGTTAACCAACTACAGACAGCGAAATTTTAAC
>NW_027114419.1:2803-3293 GCF_000696795.3 Halyomorpha halys | reverse complement strand
AGGTCTGAAACAATTGGGTTTGAGTGATCAGTGTGTTTTATATGGAAAATATCTGGCTCGGGCTACAACTGCTACATTTACTACTTCAAGATCTTCATGGATGATTTTATTTGTGACAAAGCATTAAGCATTGAGGATTTTCAAAGGATTTTGAATAGTAAGGATTGGATAAGAGAGGAATTCGATGGATTAGAGGAGTCCCAAGGCTCAACTCCATAAGTCCAAGTAGGCCTTATAGATATGTAAATTTGTCTTTTTTATGGATTGGAAGCATTGTAATAGTCGGAATTGAGGGGCATTTTCATTCTTGTAGGATCGAGTCGGTCGTTTGTCCAATGCAATAGTGAATTCGTCGGACAGGATTAAGTGGAGTATTATTAAAAGATACTTTAAAATTTCAGAAATATATCCTGATGATAAAGAGCTCATGCATTTAATAATTAATTTCTTAATCCTTCAAGTAAGTATTGGTAACCATAATATGTAGTTG
>NW_027114419.1:2328-2753 GCF_000696795.3 Halyomorpha halys | reverse complement strand
AGAAATATATCCTGATGATAAAGAGCTCATGCATTTAATAATTAATTTCTTAATCCTTCAAGTAAGTATTGGTAACCATAATATGTAGTTGGTTTTTTTTTCTTACTTACAAGTTTATGTATTGTTGATATATTGAATCTGAGATATTACAAGCGTGATATTTTCTATAATGTTTCTTTTATATCCTTTAAAAATCAATTGCAACATATCAACAATGTTTCCGTTGTATTCTTAAACGGTATTTGTAATTGAAAAAAAAAGCAATCAAACTGAAAATATCATTGGACTCCAACAACAACTAATTTAAAAACTTATAGAATATAAATATGTAAATACCCATTGCTAGAACTCCAATAATCTAGAGTAGAATATCTTGAGGCCATCTTGTTTTCAGAATCCTAGGAGGATTATTAGGTATCAAAGTG
>NW_027114419.1:0-249 GCF_000696795.3 Halyomorpha halys | reverse complement strand
TATAAAAAAAGGAACTAACTTCAAACTGGGTAATATTACCAAGCAAATATGGTCATTAATGTACTTTTAATAATTTAAATCTCGCTTAAAAAAAAAACAAAACTAACATTTGAGCTAGGTGACTTGAATACTGATATGAAAAATATCATATTAAAAAAATATAAAACTATCGAAATTTTATTATAAAAAAATCCTATATTCTGACAATCAAAACATAATAGAAAAATGAGTCTAGTTCTATACCTTCAA
>NW_027114418.1:6917-7213 GCF_000696795.3 Halyomorpha halys | reverse complement strand
ACCTAATACTTTAAATATATAAAGTGCATAATATATTAAAATGACGCACGTTCTTGGTCTAAGAACATTTATAGCGTAATTTCATGCAAAGATACATTAAAAACAATTTTTTTTTTTATTCATTTATTTATTGATATTTACAACTGTATAAAAAAAATACAACAAGTAAATTTGAATGTGAAATGGAAACATGTGTAAATAATCCAGCTAAAATGCCAATTGTTCTGACCTAATTTTGTTTCCTTATTTTAAATTTTTAGTACTTATGAGTTATGAGTAGAAAAAATTAGTAAAAA
>NW_027114418.1:2617-3977 GCF_000696795.3 Halyomorpha halys | reverse complement strand
CTATTAAGGGGTTTAGTTATGTTAGTAAGTATCTTGTTATACTTTCAAGATTTAAAAAAAAAAAAATTTATCGTTTACTTTTGGGTGCCATGAAATAAAAAAACGAAAATTGGGAAGGCATAATAATTGTTAATTAAACAGTGTGCAATTTTCTATTTGTTGGGAAATTCTGTTATCAGATTAGCAAAGATGATAGTCAAATAGAAATATAGATTATCATAATAATTATCATGGTCTTCATAACTTTTCTCAGTATCTTTTCCATAAGGGGATGTGTTTTAAATATTTTTTTTAAATTTTTTTACTGACAACATATGATTATATTTCAGATTTTCATCTTGAATATAATATCGATATCTACATTATCTGTTGATATTAAAAATACACTTAAGAGTTGTCACTTTCGAAGTTACCAAATAGGAAATCAAAGGTCGCATAAAATATAAAAGTGGATTATTCAAGAAGAGCCAAACGTTTGACTAATAATTGAGACTAAATTGCTTCTGACTGATACACTTGACAATAATTAGTGTGTTAAAGTGTCTAAATTTGTCCAGAGGCCTGGTGGGAATGATTTTGAAATGTTTTTACCCGTTTCAAAACTGAGTTTGATCAGATTTATAATGTTTGTGGCTGCAGAAAAACATTGTAAGTTAGATGTGACGACTGCATATCTTAATGAAGACATCTTATATTCGATGATGAGAACATTTTGAAAAGTTTTTACGTCATCATGGCTGAAGAAAGCAAAAAAGAAGTTTATCTTTGTTCCACGGCAATCGGAAATTATCTCTATTGAAGAAGGCAATCTATAGTCTCAAGCAGTTGAACGAGGTGTGGTTTGAATACTAAACCACCGGCTGAAATTCTTAGGATTTAAAGCTAGCGGCGTTGACCCCTGCACTAAGTTGGGTTGTAATTTTTACTTTTTCTATTCAAGTAAAGTCTTAACTGTCATTGCGATTTGATATCTGGTGTATGGAAAATAAAGAATAAAAATTATTTTATTAAAATTGTAAAATATCCCTGTATTCATACTTTACGTTCTTGAGTACAGTTTGCTTTAATTGTATTATGCTTGAAAAGATTTGAGTATCATTATTTTATTCTCTACTCAAACGTTTTGATTGCAAGTAAATTATTATTAGTACTCAGCTACTGTACTGTTGTACTATTTGCCCTACTTTTCTCCAGTCTTTTCATAACAATACGTTTGTAGAAGTAATGATAAATTAGGTGAATTCCTTCAAGAAGGATTTGGAAAACGTATGTCATACAGAAATCTTCATCATCGTAATTATGTCTTAGTTTTGAGTTTACAGATAGTTTGATTATGTTCATCTTGTCTATTCTTTTGTTT
>NW_027114418.1:0-1287 GCF_000696795.3 Halyomorpha halys | reverse complement strand
AAAAATAAAATATAAACAGAATGACATAAAGTGAATAATTTTATTGAATGGAATTAATAAAATGAAGTGATGAGAGAAGTGGAAAATAAAATGTAAATATAGGTAATTGTATTAATATAGGTAATTTTGTAAAATGTAAAAAGTAGGTAAAATAACATAATTAAGAAAATAAAATAAAAATGAAGTTATATAACGCAAAGAAGTATGAATATATTAGTTATTAATAATTTAAAAATTGAAATATGGAAAGAAAATATATGTAACCATAATTGATAAAGTGGCAAAATATAAGTAAAGTTTAACAAAAGAAATGAATAGAAGAAAAAACAAATTATTCGAAAATAATAATAATAATAATAATAATATATGGTGAACATAACCAATAACGTGGACAAGGAAAATTAAGAAAAGAAAGGGTAGTACAATAAAGATAACGGGAAAAAAAGAGAATAAAACGAATCTGTTAGCTTGGAATCCAAAGCTACATTTTTTATTCCAAATGCTAGTATTATGTTGCATAAAATTTAAATAATACCCATGATGGACTAAGAAATAAAATATATTTTGAATGAAAACCTGTTGGTGGGGCCGACATTTTTATGGCATACTTGGAGGCTTACCTCTAAATCCCTCCCTGAATTTCTCTATTCATGCTGTTATTTCTTAGGGGTTTAGACGGCAGATATTACACCAATAGTATCTTCATTTGAAACCCTGTGTATCTATCTATCTCCTATTTGCTACCCATAATTAATTTTTCATTTCGGGGTAAAATGATACAACGTTATTCATTTTCGAGACGATACATATAAAATACTCATTTTATCCGAGAAATCATTTAATGTGGCCCAATCGCAGATACATGATACCTTCATAGGATATTGGTGCTGCTTTATTTACCACCAAGGTTCTTGCAGGGCCTAAGTCCACTCATAGTACAAAAGCCGGGAAGAAAAAAAGGCAGTTATCTCACCCCAATTTTTGATTAATTTAATGAAAACTAGTTTTAATTAGTAGTCAAAATTGATGAGTCTGCCAAGTATAGGTATGGGGAATAAAAAATGTCGGCTGTTTAAAAACCTTAAAAAACACTTATTTTTCATTCGGAGCTCTATATCTTTAAAACTACCAACAACACTAGAAAGTTGAAGATAACATTATTTTAATAAGAGTAAATTTGGGGAAATATTATCCCTAAAAGAGCTATTCACTTCCAATAGTTCTCGAGATATAGCATTTTAAAAAGCAAAATTTCTTTAAAATCTACTGGAAGATTAGTAGTTAGTT
>NW_027114417.1:0-1652 GCF_000696795.3 Halyomorpha halys | reverse complement strand
ACTCTAAATGTTGTTGTTATCTCTTTTGTTCTATAGCCCTGATGAAGACCTGAAACTCAGGTCGAAACGTCGGCATAAAATAAATAAATATGCTTTTGTAATAAACAATAATATAAATTTGTAATATAAAAAATAAATAAACAAACTTCTCCAATCATTAAATTTTTATATTATTTTGTCTAGTGTAACTTACAAAAAACATAAATACTTATATGTTTAGATATTTATTAATTTTAAATTTTTTTAATCATATTTCCTCATGTAATATAATTTATTTAATATTGATTTTTTGTCTATACTACTTTAATCGTTTTCTGTTTTTTCTATTATAATTTAATCTACTAATTTATTAATATAATAGACAAGAATCTCTTCAATGTTTTGCTAAATAAATTTATAATAACTGTCATTAAAGCATTTAAAAATTAAGAAGATCTGGATGGGACAGCGAAACATTGGATTCTGGGGAGAACACGCTATTGTAGCCATTGCGTGAGAGCGGACAATGACAGACTTCCTGGCCCAACATTAACAACAGGTCCTTGCCGGCGGATTCACAGAGTAACTACAACTTTCTGACCTTATAATTGAATAACTTTTCGATGGATATTCTCCATGTATTAAAGCACAGCTAAACCGCCAGATTTTTTCCTAATTAAGTGTACTCACTTCGTAAGGCAGGTTGGACCCCGGAGAGCTGTGAGGTTCGGGAGGGGAACTCACGGATGTTGTAAAAAGAAAAATCTGCCAAAGCTGGATTCGAACCCATGTACTTGGAGTCAGTAGAACAGCCTTACCACAGAGTCAACCACCCCCACATTTATATTATATATTAATATCAAATATAATATAAGAGTGTATTTATTTTTTTATTATAATCATAATGGAGATATTGAATATTCAATGTTGTCCTTATCAAGGGGTTGATAGTTGGGGGTGCTGCCAAAAAGCCTCTATTAGGAATAAAAAATAAGACATTAGGATGATAGAAATCAAAAGACTAAATTTTGTAAAATCAAATAGGAAAATATGAAAGAAGTTGTATCTATCTTTAAGTATAAATAAAAGTTGATTGATTATTCACCATAGTTTGGTCCCACTTTGCAGGGCTTCATCACAGCTGAAAATAAGATATAAAAACAGAAAAATATTGTAAACGGGGTAGGACTATAACATGACACAAAAATATTGTAATATATACGCATAAATGATTAGTGTAATGTAAAAGAAAATTGAAATAAGATGAACAGACATAGACAGAAGATTAAATTTAAAAAAATCCAAATAAGCCACCATTACTTCTATAATAATGTGAACCGTTATAATTCCTGAAGGGTCAGTATTTTGTAAGAAAACAGTTCTTAAATCAACGGTTTCACAAGGAGGTATTTTTTTTTAAGACCTCCCTCACTCTCCAAATTTTTCCAAATTAAGGGTATTCATTTTATGAGGCTGGGTGGATTCCAGAAGGGCTCCAGAGCCAACAGGGTTGACTCATGGCTCTAATAACAGAATAAATATTTATCTGCTACAGTTGGATTCGAACCCGGGCTCTTGGAATTGGTTGCTTAATATGCCTCGGTGCTACCCCACCCCAATTACTTTATTAATTATTTCTAATAATTAATTATTTCTATAACGTAAGTAAATCA
>NW_027114416.1:0-1422 GCF_000696795.3 Halyomorpha halys | reverse complement strand
TGTAGTGTATACTAATTTTTTGTAGTGAATGGGAAGTTTAGAGCGTTTGCCAAGTAAGTGTTGTAGCAATCGGAATCTACGAGCAGTTTCTTGTCATTTCAGTCTTGTGTGTGGATTCCAAGTCTCTTGTCAAGATAGAGTCCTAAGAATCGAACCTGTTCAACAGGCGTTAGTGGTAAACAAAGTCAAATTACTTGAATGACTAACAAGTAAAACAAAACCACACACGCACACAAATATAAGCACTCGCTAGAATAAGGGAAAGAAAAGAACTTGTGACAATCATACTATTGGCCTATATAAAAATAACACAAAAATTTAATATTATAATTATGTACAGTCACTCAAAACACAGATCAGGTTGCACATCACAATTTTTTTATTTTATTTATTTATTAACATTTACAATCCCATCCAATCACCTTCACTAAATTGCCAATCCATTACAAAAGACTGATCTACATGACTATTATATGGCCTATCTGGACATACGGAGTTGAGCTTTGGGGCTCCACTAAACCATCAAATTCCTCCCGAATCCAATCCTTACAATCAAGTCATCCATCATGACCTCAATGTCCCCTTTGTTGCCGCTTTGGCCAGAACCAGATACCAATTCTTCCATGGAAATCTTCCCAACCAGCTAGCATTATGAGGCGGCATTTAAAGGTTTAATGGAGATAAATATATAGAAAATTAAATCCTTTACAGACCATGGATACAATAATTAAATTTTAAAAAAATAAACCACGAGGTTCTAAATTATGACACCAATTCTGTTAAAATCAGATCGTTTCGTTAAAGCGGTCTCATAATTAGCACAGCATGTGGGGCTATTGGGAACAATTACGCCCCCATCCACTCGGCAACCATTACCCCCCACGACCCACCACAAAACTATTAGCAATTTCGATCGAACTGGATAGAAAATACAATTCCACGCTGCACGTGCCATTTTCACGACAGCTTAACTGAAAATTGTAGAGGAGCGCTCATAACCGCTAAAGTATTCATAACCCGGTACTCAGAAAATTAAAGCGTATATTTCTAGGGATAAAATTATTTCTATAAATTTACATTTTCTATTATACAAGCCCCCTCTGGTTCCTCAGGAAACATTTATTCTTCCTAGCTTAATTAGATTCTGAGCAAGATATGCGAGAGAATTCTTTAGCCAATTCTAAATACTGTTAAAACAAAAGCAGACTTGAATTATAATATCATTCCTACAAAACTTAAATTATTACTATTATTATGATTTACAAAAATATTAGCTTAAAAAAAGGAAGAATCCACACACAAGGCTCAAACGACAAGAAACTGCTCATAGATTCCGATTGCTACAACACTTACTTGACAAACGCTCTAAACTTCCCATTCATTACAAAAAATTAGTATACACTACAATAATCAGACCAATTT
>NW_027114415.1:0-14858 GCF_000696795.3 Halyomorpha halys | reverse complement strand
TCTAAAGGAGAAGATCTCGAGGCCATCTTCTTTTCAGACGTCTAGGAGAATTATTAGGTAGTGAAGGAGTATCCAGGTTAGGAACGAGTTGGTTTGGGTGGTTGGGAAATTTATTATGGAAGGATTGGTATCTGGTTCTGTCCAAATCGACAACCCATGTCATTGAGGTCCTGATGGATGATTTGATTTGTGACAAAGTAAGGAGCATTAAGGATTTTGAACTGTAAGGATTAAAATGAAACTTGAAAGAAAAAAACATGTAATACTGTTATATATTACAAATTTATTGTACTATGCGAGTGTAATATAAGAATTTAAAACTAGGTATAATTATGCTGCGTATTTAGCAACTCAATACTGTTGAGCAGAACAACAGTGTTGAATATCTTTTTACTTTTTTTTTTTTTTTTTACTTTTTTAACTGATAAAAACCCCACCGTTATAATTAAGATAACTATTTTGCACACCGACTATTTTTAAATACCATTAATGGTTGCTAGCATGTTATTGTAACCAGTGGAAATTTTTCCTCAAAACTCGCCGAATGAGGATCTGCTTAGCATAATCCAGCAATTAAACATCTTAGTAGTGACTTATAAACAAATTACCCTCTTTTTTATGTGTATATATTGTTTTTTTATTTAAAAAGTTGTATTATTTATATTTATTTTTATCAAAGAGGGATATAAAGGAAAGATGTATTGGGTAAAAAAGGGATAAAATATAATTATATAAATAGATAAATAATAAAAAAAAGATAAAACAAATACGAAAATTGAAAGATAAAAATATGTAATACTATTATATATTATAAATTTACTGTACTATGCGAGTATTTAAAATTATATATATATATATATAAGAATTTAAAACTAGGTATAATTATGCTGCGTATTTAGCAACCCAATATTGTTGAGTAGCACAACTGTGTTGTATATGTTTTTTTCTCTCTTTTTGACTTTGCTATAAAATAAAAATCCTACCGTTATAAATAAGTTAACTATTTTGCAAGGCGACTATTTTTAAATACCATTAATGGTTGCTAGCATCTTATTTTATTGTATTGGTCCACTGTCCGATATTCATGCACTATAAAAACCTATAACAATAATAAAACTAACATAACACCAATCTTCATCCTTATATATTTTAATTTATACAATAATAATCACCTCATGATTTCTTATGGGAAATCATGTCAAACATTTGTGCATCTTCACTTCTCTCTAGCACAGTCATCACTCTACATTTCTTACTACCTCTTTGGACCTTATCTCATGTCCAGTGTGCTGTTTGGCATCTAAAAAACTAGAAACTAGGATTAAGCAACATATCACCAATTGTAAAAAACGCTAAAAATATAAATTGCACAGCTCTGGCCTATCACAGCATAAAACTGAACCACGAATTCAATTTATAACGGTAGGGTTATAAATAAGTTAACTATTTTGCACTTCGACTATTTTTAAATACCATTAATGGTTGCTAGCGTCTTATTGTAACCAGTGGAGATTTTTCCTCAAAACTCGCTGAATGAGGATCTGCTTAGCATAATCCAGCAATTAAATATGTTTGTATGCAAATGCCATCCCCAGAGCTCATTATAAAGTGGATCCCAGGGAGTGAGTGCGTTATTTACACGCGCTGACGACAAACCTGTCCACCAAATATTAATTTAGATTCTGCTCATTTATGCTTTATCCTTTCCTCCCAAAACCCGTTCTGGTTGTAGGATGTTTCAATCGGGAGAGTTATAATGAATACGGGAGGGATAATTTAATTTGTTGAACGGGGCGCATGCTCGGCGACTATTTATTGGTCATTCTGAGGTAGTCCCGTGACGCAGCCGTTGGGAAATAGAAACGTCGGCCGCTTTGGTTCTTCATTGCTCCCAGACAAACGACCCTGGTCAAAACAAATCGTTATTCTCTCTCATCGACGTGCCACTCTTTATGAGCCTCTTCTCTGCCACCGAACCTGTTCTTGTCAACTCTCAGCATCTGTCGATTGGATGATGCCTATGCAGAACGAGATGCAATAAAGAAGATAATCATAGATCAGTAGAAAATGAAACTATATGCGATACAATATGATGATTAATGACCATATCTGCCAGTAGTTTTTCTTAACTCCACTTAATGACCTCGATTCATTTTATTACGATTAAAATCAGCTATGTGAGTGTTTAATTATATATATTCTATTTTATAATCTTAATATTTTCTTGAGACTGGTTAATTTTTTTAAGATAAATAATTTAAATTCTATCCATTATAGTCTCAAAACCTTTTATTTCTATTATAAGTCCGACGTTTCGGCCTATTAACTATACTTCATATGCATAACAATTATTTTGAAATGTTTTTATTTTGATGTTTTGTTAATTTTAAAATGTTTGTATCTTGTTTTTTTCATTTAGCCCTGACGAAACCCTGCGAAATGGAGGGAAACGTTGGTTAACAAGAAATAGTTGTCTTTTACTATTTTGATACCTTAATTGGCCGCCTTCCGGGCTCTCTTCCTGCAAAATAATATATACAATATGTAACCTGATATTTAATACACAGAATAAAATTAAAAAAAAAAAAAAAATGTTACTGTGTGTTCGGGTTACCTCCAGGATCCACCAAGCCTCATATACTGTGTACTCGTAATAGGGAAAATTCCTGTGGTCGAGCTTGATTCTGACCAAATCACCTCCTTGCACAAGCGTTGGTGTAGTAACTTCCTTACAAATGCACTCCTGACCCTTCATGGCTTGTAGCGGTACAGATTCTTTTATTGATGCATATCGAAGTCGTAAAAAATTGTATCTCCCCTTAATTTATACTCTCATACTCCTTTTTTATTTTCTAAAACTGTTTGTCATAAACTTGTAGCCTAAAGCTGAAGGCTTACTAGTGCGGTTCCAATGGTAGAACTACGGCTACGCCAGTGGTACGGGCAAAAGCCAATATTGAAAATGGCAATACTGCATGTCGGGAGATTTATCACATATTGGCTCTTAGAAGGCTGTCGTTTCCGGCTGGGCGTTTATCATCTCGCCCTGATTTATGCGATTCCACGCGACGCGGCTCCATCGTCCGGTCAGTCATGTACTTCAGTTCTAGACACTTGGAATTAGTTCCGATGACTCTAGGCTTGTTAGTACGTTTGTGTTTTCCAGTCAGTTTTGTCCAACGCATAAGCAATTCTTAGCATAACTTGTCCAAAACACATATTTTTAAAAACTTTTTTCTCTTTTCATCTCTTAAAAGTACTTCATAAGCAAGATGGCTGTGCTAAAACTCATCAAAACCGAATAGTTTAGATTAGTATTTTTACTTTCATTCAGCGGTATAAGTTATGCATAAGTGGAAGTATTGTATAAAAGTTTGTCTTTTTGTTTCTCTTTCACTTCGAGATGAAGTTTTTAAGATTTGTCAGTTTTGTTATCAGTTGGCAGATAGACTTTTTTTAAAATAAATTTATTTAATGTAATTTACAACTGTACAATATAATACAATAAGTAAATAGGTTGGTTGTTTCATAAACACTTGAAAATCTTGGGAAGGAACCACCCGTCGGTGGTACTTCAAACATTAATTTAAATTAGAAGGTCCCGTGGCCATCTTCTTTTCAGACTCCTCGGAGGATTATCAGGGATTGTTAAGGATGAAAGATTAAGAATTAGTAGGTTAGAATGGTTAAGGAGTTTGGAATGAAAAGACGCATATCTGTTTTGGGCCAATTCTGCAACGAATGAGATGTTAAGGTTTGTGAATGAGATTATTTGTAACGTAATAAGGAGCATCAAGGATTTTGGATTGTAATGATTGGATGCGGGAGAAATTTGATGGTTTGATGAAGCTCCAGAGCTCAATTCCATATGTCCAAATTGGTCTGATTATCGTAGTGTATACTAATTTTTTGTAGTGAATGGGAAGTTTAGAGCGTTTGTCAAGTAAGTGTTGTAGCAATCGGAATCTACGAGCAGTTTCTGACAAATCGACAAACAAATTTTAACAATTTTTAGAAAAGTATTTTTTTAATAATTTCTCTAATTTCTATGGTATAAAATTAGAGGATTAGAATAAACTCCAATAAATCCAACCAAATAACTTTATCCATGACTTCCTGCTCCACAATATCCATTATTACCCCACTTATTTCTGCTGAAGAGTTCAGTTATCTAGGATATCTGGACAAACGGCTGGATCGGAACCCTCAAACAAGACTAAAAAGACAGGAAACTGCTCTTCGATTCTAACAATTAAAACACTTAATAGACAAACGGCATAAGCTTCCAACTAATTACAAAACACTAATTGATATGATTATAACAAGGCCTACCTGGACGGAGATGAGCTTTGGATCTTAACTAAGCCATTGAATTCCTGTCGTAGCCAATCCTTAAAATCCGGAACCCTTAATTCTCCTTAGTCTCAAATCGAGTCATCTATTAGTACCTCAAGTTTCCATATGTCCATTTGGTCAAAACCAGATACCAATCCGTCCATGAAAAACTTCTTTACCCCTTATCCTCTTAGACGTCTGAAATGATGGCCTCAAGAAATGTAATTGAAGTTCTATCAATGGGCAGATTCTCCTCACATCCTTATCATATCATTTGATAACTAACATCAAATTTACTTGTTTTATATATTTTAATACATTTTTAAATGTATTAATCAATAAATAAATTTTTAAAAAAATTAATACTTCTTGTTGCAAACTTTTAGCATTTTTCTTTTTAAAAGTATGACAGAAATATAAAAGAATAACAGTTTACTAAAATTTACGTCCTGATCTTAACGATTTACTCAATGCTAAGTTGTTATAGACTAGATAATAAAAATATTAAGAAATATTTTATGGAATTAATCATCCTGTCGGCTCGCACTTAGGTTAAATGAAATTACTTAGGTTAAATTATGATACTTACGAGAATAAGTAAATATTTAATCGCAATTTAGTCATATTTTTCTTTATGTTGGTAGCACAATCATTTCACTTTGATGATGCACGCTTCATTTATTTTTTGTTATGTCTATGCAAGTTTCAAGCTAGGTTAATTAATGTTAGAAGTACCATCGATGAGTGGTTCCTTCCCAAGATTTTCAAGTGTATATGAAACAAACAACCTATTTACTTATTGTATTATATTGTACAGTTGTAAATTATATTAAATAAATTTATTTAAAAAAAAACTCTATCTGTCAACTGAAGTGATCATTTAAAAAATTAGTATGGCAAAGTCCTGGCACAATCGATAACATAAATATATCTGTTGTGAAACCTCCAAGGATTAATTTTAACTCAATATTAAAATGTTTATTCTCAGGAAATACCATTTATAATCATGAACGTAATCTGAAGTTAATTTAATATTTTTAAAAATTATATTTATTTAAATTTACAAGTGTACATTATATTACATTCAGTAAATTTATTCTCAGTTATAATGGATTGGAACAAGCGTGTAAACTACCCATTGGTAGCACTCTAATAACATTTTTACATTGACAGATCTCGTGAGCTTATTCTTTTTTAGGCGCCTCAGAGGATTGTCGGGAATGGAAGAGGATGCAGGATTAGAAACTAGTGGGTTTGGGTGGTTAGGAAGTTTATAAATGGAAGGAATGATATCTGGTTCGGGTTAGATCTGTTTCATAGCGAACATTAAGGTATTTATGTATGATATTACGAATAGTAATATATACAGAAATCTTTCCTTTGCCATTCTATACCTTATTAACTAATTAGGAATAAGACGTCTTCATAATTAAATATAATTTATTGATTTTCTACCTCCAACGTCATCAATCCAACTGTAAATTTATGTAATGTCAGAACAAAATATATCGCATTATGAGTTCTCGTTAATAATTGTATATAATAAGGGGATGTACTTACAATCATTTTAATTGGAAGACAATCAACAAATGCAAGCTGTAAATCTTACCCAACGGATCTTTTCTTCCTTTTCCAGTTAGTTAAAGACTGATGGACGTTCGTATATAAACTAAATTATTGTTTCAATTTATGTAATTATATCTCATTATTTACTTATAATTAATAGCGAAGAAACAATAAATATCGACTATATATGAATAAATATCAATAAAACTATAATGTTTCTTTGTTACTTATCTAAGATCTCCGAAAATATATAGTAAGGGAACGTATTCAAAATGTATGTATATGAAAGGTTATTTAGTAAAACAATTTTACGAATCAAAACCTTTTTATTTAAAATATTTAAGTGCTATAAACTTTTCAATCCCAGAACTGAAAAACCATCCCTAACCATTGACCACCATACAGAATCCAATAATTTTTTTGGATGCAAATATAGTTTTAGCACCTGTCCTGGTCTCTTGTAGGTATTGAACCACTGAACTGCCCGTCGCCTATTGTCATATACAATCCACTTTTCATCAAACGTCTCCTTTCGAGAAAAGGCTCGTTTTTTTTTTTGTCTAGCGAACGCATAACTCATAACGCTTCAACTGCTGCCAATCATGAAGTTCATGAGGTACCCATAGGTCTACCTGGTAAGGATTTTCTTCCACAGTAAGCTAAACTTGTTGGTTATCCACTCCTGTGTCACTAGCCAAAAATATTTCAAACCCCCGGAGAATCGCCTTTTCGTTACAAAATCCTTCCCTGGACGCCATAGTAATATTTCTTGCACGTTGAGCAAATCAAAACCCATAAAAAAAAAAAATTATCGTAAACGCAGTAAAAAAACAAAATTCAAATAATTCCACTTAGATAATAAAAACGTATATAGAATCAATTATAAAAACAAAGGACGATATAAGTTTAGTAAAAATCCATGTATGATTCTGTAGAAAAAATAAGATAAATAAAAAAAAAACATAAATGAAAATCATCATTATAAATTATAAATACTACAAATACTCCTATTCAAACTGGTTTCAGTATGAATTCCCTATAATCATTCTTAAAATTTTTACATTTGTATCTTACCCATTAATATAGGTTTATATAAAATAATTTTATACTTTTTTATAGCAAATATATTTTTTTTCTTTTTTCAAAAGTTGTTTTTCATTTGTACCATGAAAACCAGAGTTTTATATTCTCTTTTATTTTCATAGCGAGAAGGCACCGTATTCATATGGATAAAAGTTTAAATACCCATAAAATTTCATGTATCGTTTTTATTTCTTAACAAAATCCAAAATCCTACATAAAATCCTTGATGCTCCTTATTACGTCACAAATAAACTCACTCATAAACACCTTAACATCCCATTCGCTGCAAATTTGACCCAAAACAGATATGCGTCTTTTTATTTCAAACTCCTTAACCATCCTAACCCATTAATGCTTAATCTTTCATCCTTAACAATCCCTGATAATCCTCCGAGGTGTCTGAAAAGAAGATGGCCACGGGACCTTCTAGTTTAAATTAATGTTTGAAGTACCACAAATGGGTGGTTCTTTCCCAAGATTTTCAAGTGTATATGAAACATACTACATATTTACCTATTGTATTATTTTGTACAGTTGTAAATTACAATAAATAAATAATTTAAAAAAAAAATAAAAATTCTTAACAAACATATTCCTCTCATGTGTAACCCAATAAGTATCAAAATTACAAAATAAAAAGTTTTTTTAAAGTCCTTCAACTCTTTCCCTGTCTAAGATTAAATACGTAAATCTAATCTATTGCTATTCATGTTGAATCCTTCCGGTATGTCCTTCCATTCACTTTCCTCCGACTTTCGATTTCCTTCTTTAGATTCACGTTGTTATTTCTATCAAGACGTTCTTCACCAGGGTCCTACGTCCGCTCGGACGGCACAAAAAGACAAATTCAGAAATATTTGTGACAAATTGCCCCAGAGATAAGATACACTTACCATAATAATGGGCCATACCCAAACCCAGTCGTACAAAAACCCGGGTTTGGTGGGAACCTTGGGGTAGTCCCTCTGATATATTGCCCTGCAGTGAATCATTCCTCTTATGCATTCCTGACTCCAGCCTCTTCCGGCACAACTGATCGTCTCTGTCTCTCTATTTGGTCCTAGCAGCGATTATAAAAATGCGATTTAATATTTCGAATAGCATTGTGGACCGTGTTCTATATATGTATTCAATTTAAGGAAATCTTTTAAAGTAGGTATCATCTATTCGTTATGAGTGAGGGGAGAATAATATTTTTTTTTTTAATAGAGTGAGAGAGAAATACTTTATTTATCTATGCTGCCTAAATACATCAGGTTGCTATCTCACACAGCATACTTATCAATCCGTAATCGAACATATATAAATTACACATACATGGTATAATCAGATATAAAGAGATATAGTAATAAGATATAATAAACAATTTTTTTCCCCTACAATTTTCTTTTACAATCTATTTCGGTCTGTACAACAAATACAAATGTTTCAATTCATTCCTATTTTTCTTTCTCATTTCTGCTCCTCCAATTTCACCATTTAACAATTTTTTAATTCACCCGATCAACAAATTTGCTCTCCGGAATTCACCCGCCTAGATCCTCTTCAGTGACCCGCTAAACAAATTCAATATTAGACGGTAATGTGAGATCAGACCATCATTCATAGTCACAGCAGTAGATCAGTCTACCAAAAACAAACAAATAGATACATTTTACGAGAATAAGACTAACACATAGATTCAAAGGATACATGATTTGATGATAAGTTTTAATATTAGTTGGGGAAAAAGAAATCCATTATTTTTTCGGTAGAACGATATCTCGTAAAGTATCGATCAAACAATTTCAGATTTATGCTTGTTGCCAAGGTGACATTTTGGACTAAAAATATTCATTTGCTGTTTTTTGTTTGATCCATTCAGTTGTGTGTTACATGGTCTTAAAGATTGAAGTCAACAAAGGAAAATTCTATGTATTTTACAATTTTTCTTTGATATAGGCGAAAATGTGAAACCTTAAAATGTGTTTAAGGTCCTCAATAGTATAACAGCTAATTACGCGCAATTTTGTTTCGTCGATTTCGTTTGAGTATTTTTGTAGTTAAAGGCACACCTCGCACTAGTCGTCGAAAATGTCGATAAATTCAAATAAATAATCGAAGTTGACTTGCATATTAGTAGTCGTAGCATCTCTCAGGAGCTAAAGATCTACCATAAAACAATTTTAAACCGTTTGCACGAAAAAAATGATGGATCGATTTTCCATCTGCGAAGTCTAGCCAAACGGAATGAAATCGACCCATTTCTGAAATTGATGGTGACGGGACGAGAAATAGGAGATGGGAGGATCACATACGACAACATGGTGCGGCATTATGAAGCTACCTTTAAAATGATAACAAATTATAGAACAAAACTGTGCATATTTGACCCAAAACGGACAATCCGAAACATGTTAGATAAAGTCTTGAATTTCATGTAAAAATAATGGATATATTTTTTCCCAACCTAATATTGATATTAATCATGAGGTGTTTATAGCTGACTGTATAGTGATATGAGGACAAAACGGTAGGAGGTAATGATACATAAATAAGTAAAACTTATTTATTTGTGCCGACGTTGTGACCTAAATTTCAGGCCTTCATCGGGACTAAAAAATAAATCGAGATCACAACCTTAATTTATAGAAAAATAAAAATAATTTAAGTAGGTAGTAGTTGATACTACTAGAGAATTATACAAAATAAGTGATTAATTAGATTAAATATATACTACTATAACCCATGAGGGTGCCTGTACGGTCATCAGAGGTGCTGTACTTTGAATGGAAGTGCTGTACTTTGAATGGAAGTGCTGTACTTTGAATGGAAGTGCTGTTACTAGACCAACGGTTGTGTAAGAAGGTGGTTTGGTTAAAATCAAGCTCTACTGCTAAATTTGTATCCAATTAAAGGCACCCACTTTATGAGGCTGGGTGGACCCAGGAGGGCTTCATTATCCTAACCATCAAAACCCTCTAATTTCTAACTTAACTTCTTCTATTCCTTATAATCCTCCGAGACGTCTGAAAATAAGATGGCCTCGAGACCTTCTAGTGTAGAAATATGATTAGAGTACTACCAACGAGTAGTTCCTCTTCATGCCTGTATTACTCCATTTTGATCTTAAATCAAATTTACTTGATGTATTTTTGTGTAAATGGCAATAAATAAATTAAAAAACACAAATTTTTACTCAAACCAATAATTTTAAAGCCTTTTCCTAGCTTTTTTAAAATTTTTATTTTATACCAGATCGGCCTGACATGATCGTTATATATATTTATTTTTTAACAGTTGATTATGCGGGGTATAGTCTCGTACAAATGACACCCCTAAATAAAATAATAAAATTAGTAGATAATAATGCTTCGTAATGAAAGAAAAAAGTAAAATTAATAACAAAAAATAATGATATTGGTACACTTAAATAAAACAAACAATTGCCCTCTAATAGTAAAAAGAAACAAGTTAATTTGAAAAAAGGACGAGAGAAGAAAATAGAAAAAAAAAATGAATAAATAAAATGAATAATAATAAAAAGTAAAATAGAAGTAGTGTGACTATGAATTAATTTTATATTTATTAAAATTTATAACAGAATGTCCTGCAGCAGTCTGACCTTCAGTCTTCGGGTTGAGGTTGGGTGTCCCAAGTTGTAGGTCACTGCTCCTTTAACTGTTGGCAACTGGGAGTGGAAGCTCATGAACCGTTTTTTGATGTGATCCTCTATTGACTCCATCTGTAATTCGCGATGAAATTGGCTATTTCTTATGAACCAAGGAGCATTAACTGCGATTATTAGGACTTTATTTTTCCTAGCTATTCTGCCCAGGTTACCTGATATTATATATAAACAATCGTTTCAAGTTGTCTTAAATCCCGTAAATCAAACAGGAATAATAAAAAATTTTGGAATTTTTCCTTTCACTTAGCTATATAAGGGAAAGTATTGAGATCCTGAATTCGAATTTACACCATTTGAATTCCAAATACAAAGATATGATAAAGATTAAAATTATTCATTATGTTTTGTTAAAATGTCGTATTCTTGGAGCAAAGTTGATATTTGGTACTTCACCTCGATAAACCCAATATTAAGTTGTGTGATGCACGCAACGCACCAGATGTTTTAGCGTGAGTGATATCACTAAGAGCTCCATAATCCATAGAGCTTCCAAGACCTGACCCCAGAGTAAATTAAAACATTGGAGTAGCCTTCGGGCCCGGAAGCAGCCTCGCTATGATTAATGGTACATAAATAATGAGAAGATAAATAGAAGAGGCAGAGGGGAAGTAAAAAAGTTTATTACGGCAGCAATAACCGAGCGCCCTCTATTGTGTGCAGGCATCATTCGTTATTGTTGAGTGGCCTATGACAGTTGAGCTGGTCCTCACTGCCTGTCTTGGCTCATGTATCAATTAGCTCAAACGACTGTCGTGGCAGCTCTCATTGCTAAACAGGGCCCTATCATTTGTAATTTAGGCTTTTAATATTTTTTTTAAATTCCATTTTCAACGCTTTATTCGAATTAATTAGAAAAAAAACTTCAAGAAAAGAGGGATGAATAACATTATAATTATTGTTTAAGTAAATTAATTAGTATCCAGTTTATGTATTAACACTATTTATTAGTTCTTTATCAGTCCAACGTTTCGGCCAATCCGGCAATCCTCAAGGACAATCTTTCTTTTTTTTTTTTTTAATAATTTATTTATTGTTATTTACAAATGTATACAACAAGTAAATATGCTGCAGGTGACATAGTGACATGATACAAACATGTGGAGATTCTACCCACTGATAGAACTACAATAACATTTCTAGAGGAGAAGATCTCGAGGCCATCCTCTTTTCAGACGCCTAGGAGGATTATTAGGTCATGAAGGAGAAGCCAGGTTAGAAACAAGTGGATTTGGGTGGTTGAGAAGTTTATCATGGAAGGAATGGTATCTGGTTCTGGCCAAATCGGCAACATATGGAACATTGAGGTTTCTGTGGATGACTTGATTTGTGATAAAGTAAGGAGCATGAAGGATTTTGGACTTTAAGGATTGGATTCGGGAAGTATTTGATGGTTTAGTGGAGTCCCAAAGTTGAACTCCGTATGAAGGACAATCTTAAATATAAATTTACACCTCAGATCCAAATATTTAAAATATTTTTGCAGGTTATTTTACTGAGGTCATTAATATCATTCAATTCATCATATTTTATAACAATTTCATTAATTTTTAAAACTTTTAATTAGAGATCAACTTAACACTATCACCGCCGATTTGGCGGCATCCAAGTTTAAATTTTATGTTTATATTTCATGGCATGCTAAGCAGAGTGTAATCTATTGAAATGATTGTAAATATTATCAAAAAAGAGTAGATTAATAAATGCTCATCATAATCTGTAAATATAAATAAAAGTCCTAGTTTGGATTTCTGAAATAATAAAACTGGCATTTCATATGTGATGACCCAATTTTTACCATGGTTTGCAGATTCAACAATTTTACTAGTACCAAATTATAAATGTAAATACATTTAAAATAATAATAATATTGGAAGAAGATAGTTGACCGTATGAAGTAGATTGTACAAAGAAAGTCCGTATGGCAGTCAATAAAGGTATCAAAATAGTAAAATAAAGCAATTTATTGTTAACCAACGTTTCTTGAGTTGACATTTCTGTTTCAATCTCCCTGACGAACACCTGCAAAGTGGGGCGAAACGTTAGATAACAATAACTAGCTTTCTTTTTACTATTTTGATACCTTTATTGACTGCCATCCGGATTATCTTCCCTCCATAATAATAACTTTATATATAATATTTTCAACTTCTTAAGACTGGTATTTATTGTTTAAATGAATTAATTGTCATCCAGGTTAAGTCTCAACACTTTTTATTTATTCTTTAACTGTCCAACGTTTCGTCCATCATCAAGAAATATAAATTTACACCTCAAATCCAAGTATGAAAATATTTTTAAAAAATTCGGGCTCATGGAAATCAGTCAGATCACCCTAATTTCTCACAAGTCCATTAATTTTTAAAAATTTTAATTATAGATCAACTTAAGTTTGTTGGTACGAAATTGATAGTGTTAAGTTAGTCTATAATTAAAAGTTTTAAGAATTAATGAAATTTTGTCAAAATACGGTAATTTGACTGATTGGTTTTTTGTCCAACGTTTCGGCCATTTCGGCAATCTTCAAGAACAATCTTGAATACAAATTTAAAACATCAAAAAAAAAAAAAAAACTTTAAGCAGGCTATTCTGCCCGGGTCAGTAATTTCAGTCCAAAATTACCTTTGTTAATTCTTCATATTAAATTAAAACTTTTAATCACACACAATTTACACTACTATACTTTTCTAATAGAAATAGTGTAATTTATTTAATTATTGATGTGGTTCTAAATTTATATTTATGATTGTCCTTGAGGATGTCTCCCAATTGGCCGAAACGTTGGACTGTTAAAGCATTATCAACAAACAAAGATCGTTGAAACATAACCTGGATTCCAATTAATTTATTTAAACAATAAAGATCAGTCTCAAGAAGTTGAAAACATTATATATAACATTATTATTATTGAAGGAAGATAGTCTAGGTGGCGGACAATAAAGGTATCAAAATAGTTAAAGACAAATATTTATTGTTAACAACGTTAACCCACTTAATTCTCAAAGCAATTGGACTTATTTTTCTTTATAAGTCCAACGTTTCGGGCAATTTCTTTGAAAGAAAGGCGGCATATCAATCTTATCCGCTAGATTTATCTCTAACAGATTTCTATCTGTTCAGAAATAGATACGTCTTCCTTAAAGGTAAAATTTTTGAAAATAATATCAGGTATAAAAAAAAATTGTATGACTTCATTTCTTTTTTAAAACTCCAAATTCGTCAGTTTTGGGATTGCAAAGTTACAATTATACACAATACAAAATACAATTATACAAAATACCCCAAAGTCACAAATCCACATAAAAACCAATCCCAAACTATTCCAATCAGATTTAACGAAAATAAACTATTCACCGACAGTTGTAAAACAGAAAACACTAGAAATATTGTCTGAAAAGTATAAAAATTATCTAAACTTACAGACGCATCTAAAGATAAAAACAAAGTTGCAGTCGGGATATATGATGTCCAATATAACCAGGATACATCGATAAACCTCTCCACCAGGTTCAGCATATATAGTGCTGAATTATACGGAGTTGTTGAAGCTTTCAAAGTAGCAAACAGAAAATATAAGAAAACAAAACTTGTAATTCTAACAGATTCCGCTTCCGTATGAAATTCACTCGAAAACATATTTCATCTTATCTAATAAAGAACATAATAGAAGAAGTTCATAGTTCATCAAATAACAAATTTAAGGTTCCTGGCCATGTGGGTTTGTATGGCAATGAGCGAGCTGATAAGATAGCAAAACGATCTTCGGGAAGAGTAGAAAATGCGAAACTGCTTTTACAGGAAATTTTTAGATGGTTAAAAAAGACTTCATTAGTGAATGGCAGGATAGGTATGCCTGGGAGTCAAGTTCAAAAGGCAAAGATCATTTCACTATCCAACCTAACGTCTCTCCAAGCCCATGGTTCTTCAACACTTGTGTTAAGCTAAACAGAAAAGATATAGTGTTACTTACAAAATTAAGAATTAATCATGGTCTTACAAATCGTGGCTTGAGGTGCGTTACGTTTGGTCGGTGTTATAGGTTAGTCTCTCTCGTGTGTGTTGATATTATCAGTCTCAAAGCGATTATTAACAGAACCTTTTGTTGTGTGTCAGATCCAAAAGATCCTAAGATGAATTATAGTAAAACATTTGTGTTTTGACGAAGAATACGAGAGAATATAGTGAGTTGACGGATGACCACGTGCTA
>NW_027114414.1:8854-9686 GCF_000696795.3 Halyomorpha halys | reverse complement strand
CATCAAATCACTTTACTCGTCGTCGTAAACCTACCAACTGCCCTACAGTATCCTGTAATAATGTTGCTCATATCCCTGTCGAACACATCCGCTACATTGGACTACATCTAGACAAACAACTAACCTGTACATGACTGTAATAAGGCAAATCAGGACAGACGGAGTTGAGCTATGGGGCTCCACTAAAACTTCAAATTTCTCCCGTATCCAATCCTTACAATCCAAAATCCTTCGTAAAATCCTCTATGCTCCTTTCTTTGTCATAAAAAGAACTGAAAAGACAGAAAACTGCGCTTAGATTTCGATTTGGACAGCACTTACTAGACAAACGGTCTAAACTTCTACTCATCACAAAACTGATCTACGATGATGAAACTAATCCACATGACTGGCTAACCACATAAGGCCAATCTGGACGTATGGAGTTGAGCTATTGGGCTCCAATAAACTTTCGACTTTCTCTCGTATCCAATCCTTACAATCCAAAATCCTTCGTAAAATTCTCAATGCTTCTTACTTTGTCACAAATAAAATGATACCTAAAGACATTAATGTTCCCTATGTAACCGATTTAGCCCGAACCAGATTCCGAACCAGATTCCTTCCATTATAAACTCCCTAACCACCCAAATCCACTAGTTTCTAACCTTGCTTCCTCTTCCATTCTTGACAATTCTTCGAGGCACCTGATGTCATTAGAGTTTTTCTACAAGCCTGTATCACTCCATTATAACTTGTATCAAATTTACTAAATGTATTATTATGTACAATTGTAAATTTCAATAAATATATTTACAAAAAAAAAGATTATTTCTTGGTATTTTGGGGAAAT
>NW_027114414.1:2120-2567 GCF_000696795.3 Halyomorpha halys | reverse complement strand
CTCGCGTACTTTAAATAATATTGCTTTCTTTATTTATACGTATAATTTTAATTAACCTTGAAAAACTCTTCTACTTGCTAAAATCAACTGATGGGCCATGCTTTAAAAATTCTTAAACTAGAAAGTCTACTGTTTGATTTTTTTTGTCCTACATGAAAAGTGAAATAAAATAACAGTATTTTTATATTCAGAATATAAGAAATCATTTTCTCTCTGACAAAGTTAGATGGATCAAGCGCTGAAACCATTGCGGCTTTAATGCTAAGTGTAACGAACTAACTTTAAAACTTAAGCACGTAGCGAATTTTAGCAATCCATTACCATTAATAGAAGAACTAGAGTTTTTATGGGGATAAAGGGAAAAAGAAAATGGGAAAGGGAGAATAGAGTGAGAGAGATAATAGTAAAAAGAGATGACAGCGGAGTATAAAATATTTAATTGATCAA
>NW_027114414.1:0-1314 GCF_000696795.3 Halyomorpha halys | reverse complement strand
ATATGCAATGTCAGATTTTTAAGTGAATATATAAAACTGCATATCTTTTTTCACGCGCGGTTTATTTAATCAAAATATATTCCATTTACTCCAACACACTTTTCGCAGCGGGACTTTAAAGCATGGGTGCCTGTCTTTAAAAAAATTAATGAAACTCTGTTGGCAAGAGATCCAGTGAATACGCTAGGTGCTGCAAAATTTCATATTTCAATTGATTTAATTTCGAATTGATGTGTGCTATTTATGCGGCCGAGCATTGTCGTGGAGAGTTAGTGGGCCATGCTAATTAAAGAGTGATGGGCGTATAATGAGCGGTTCGTTTTGTAGAGAAAAATCACCAGACCGAAATTTTTCATACCAACGCTGCACTTTTCGGTCTTGAATAGTATTCTCCCCAAACGCCTGGATTATATTGCGTGTAGCTTTTGCAGCATTATTACCAAGTTTATACTCATACAAAAAGTTATACGAATATATGTGGATTTATATTAGTACAAAATTAAAAAAAAAAAAAAAAAAGTAACACTTATAAGGAAATCTTTGTTGGCTTTACTTTGGTGATGGAAAGTACGACTATAAATGAGGTTATGCCAAAAACAAAATCATAGCGAAAACAGGAAGAGAAATATTTGATTGTAAAAAAATCCGACATCTTATGCACCAAGCTAATAATTATTCCTCTGAAATTTAATCAAAGGTATTCTTTATCAGTTCTTTGTCGTAAGTTCTTGTTTATAATTTGTACACTAATATTAATAATAAAAGTTTAGCGAACCCGAAGGTTCAATACTTCCGTCCAGTGACGCCAAACCACTTTCTTTTTTGGTTTGGCGAAGAAAGAAAGAAGAATATGTTTACAATACAGAAATATTTGTTTGAACAGATGAAACTGATTTAAACATAAAGAGTTTATTTAAAAATGTTTGGTTTTACAAATTTAATTTATTCTTATTTGTTAAACTTGACAAAATCAGTTTTAACATACATAAATTATTAAGTGTTTATTATCATACCGTTAATTGTAACAATTAGAAATTTAAACCTAAATAATGAACAAATATTTAAGTAAAATGAGATTAAAATTTATTTAAAAAATATAAATTTAAAACAAACCTTATTATTAAAATTGCAAAATACATAAAAAAAGAACAACTAGGTAAAATGAATAATAAATAAAACTGATGTACTTTAAATAATATTACTTCCTTTATTTATACGTGTAATTTTAATTAACCTTGAAAAAACTCTTCTACTTGCTAAAATCAACTGATGGGTCATGCTTTAAAAATTCTTAAACTAGAAAGTCTACTGTTT
>NW_027114413.1:2181-3113 GCF_000696795.3 Halyomorpha halys | reverse complement strand
CTTCTTCCTTGAAACGTGCCCTCGGACTTTTCGCTCATTACTCAAAATGGGTTCCCTGTTTTTCTGAGAAAATTAGTAGCATGACGAGATCTGTCACTTTTCCTTTGGGTCCTTAAGCCGCTCAAGATTTTGCCAGGTTAAAAAAAGAAATTTCCAATTCACTGGTTACTACTACATCTGGTAGCTCACCCCTAGTTGTTGAAAGTGATCCATCCGATGTTGCTATTGCAGGTACACTAAGTTGGGAAGGGAGACCAGTTGCATTTTTTTCCCCGTACTTTGTCAAAATCTGAGAGGTCTCAATCTGCCATTGTGTTGGTCAAGAAAGAGGCTGCAGCCATAGTGGAATCACTAAAGAAGTGGAAAGCATACCTTATCGGAAAACATTTTCAGCTCGTTACAGATCAAATGGCTCTTTCTTTTATTTTTAATAAGAAGCATAACAGTAAAATAAAAAATGATAAAATTTTGAGATGGCGTTTAGAATTATCCCCGTTCCAGTTTGATATTGTTTATTGCCCAGGGAAAGAAAACCATAAGGCAGACACTCTTTCAAGAATTTGCTGTGCAACATCACCAAACAAACTATTTGAGCTTCACATGTCATTATGTCACCCAGGCATAACCAGAATGTACCACTGGATTCAAATAAAAAACTTACCATACTCACTAGAGGATGTCAAGAATGTTACATCTGCCTGTCCTACATGTGCTCTAGACTTTAAGGGTTCCCTACCATCTAAAACTAGGAATCACTATATGTTGACAGTCGTGGATGTATATTCCCATTTCAGAAGAACTAGTAACCTTTTTTACATTCAAACGGGGGGGCTGTTGGTCGAACCACTCCTTAGAATCTTCCAGACAAAGGCCAAGTGGAACGTTATAACGGTATAATTTGGAAAACCATAATGTTGGCGGTAAAATCTCTT
>NW_027114413.1:0-301 GCF_000696795.3 Halyomorpha halys | reverse complement strand
CGTTTATAAGTTTAGCGAAATTTAGGGTTAGCTAGTAGTAGTTATTAGCTCATAAATTAAATATGGTAACCCCTAGTACAGCTGATTACAAAATTACGAATTTCGAATCAGAAACGATATTTCGATATTTTTTCATTGAAATAATATTTCATATATGTATATATAGTTGACCGTAAAAATTGATATATAAATTGATATGGTCAGGATTGCGGTCAAAAGAGACTCTCTATTATTTCTATATAAGAAGATGGTCATCTTATATAGAAATAATATTTCATTACAAAATGTAAAAAAAATTTTC
>NW_027114412.1:3009-3761 GCF_000696795.3 Halyomorpha halys | reverse complement strand
ACCGCACCCCCCGACAAACTTCTTCAAGCATTAATCTACGGTCAACTATCTACACCTCATTATAAAAACAAATATAGTCATTAAAGGTAAAACATACACTATTGTTCATAACTTTTTTCGATCTGGTTAACAACAAGCTTCGTCCCTCCATCTGAGATGCGGTCGACTCCTTTTCTTGTTGTATTTTCTTGGAATCCTTATTTTATTTTATGACCCCCTATATCATAGTCAAGTGAAAAGGTCATATCTGACATAAAGGGTGAGTTATATAGAGGTAACTAACCGATTCTAACCATAGTAGGGGGTAAAGTTTTGATTTCGCATGACCGCCCAGCTACAAACGGACCTTCCCTTGGGTCACTTTTTTTCATGACCCCCATCCTAGTCATTTCTGATGTACTGTGAAGGAGGGAGGTTTATCTACAGGGTACCACCCTTGTCCAACACCATGATGGGGGTTCAAGTTTTCATTTCGCTGCTGCAATTTCCAGTCTGCAAAGTCTCTCGTCTTAACTCCCTGAGCTACAGACAGCCCCTCTCTCATGGGATCCACTTGGTACATGGCGTGGACTATTTTTCTCCATTTGTCCTACCCAATTCCGTTTTAACTAATGAATCTTAACACACTAACTTTTAATATTAACTTAGGTCAACTTAGGGTGCGGTCAAGAAAACTCAAATAGTAGAAATATACTAATTTAATGAGCCAACGTTTCGCCCCACGTTGCAGGGCTTCTTCAGGGCTATTTTGA
>NW_027114412.1:0-1414 GCF_000696795.3 Halyomorpha halys | reverse complement strand
TATATATATATAAGTTAAGTATCGGCGAAAGCCAAATGTCAAAAAAAGAGAAGAAGGAATAAGATGTAACACGTGTGAACTGCTGTAATATACTAACTTTATTGGGTTCGGTACATCTCTTTATATACATGCGATTAGCTGATCTGACATCGAAGTAACAGCTGACTAAGGCTGTAACTTATATATATAACAATAAATTAAGTAGAATGTAGATTATACAAATATATAATTAACTAATAATATTGTAGAGTTACAATTATACAAAATGAATTCAGGTCGATAGGTCAGAACAAATAAATATGCTTTACTTTTGTGTGAATTATTACTGACCGCCCCACTAACGCTTGTTGAACAGATTCGCTACTTAGAAATCCAACTTGGCAAGAAACTTACTTGGACTTCCCGAACTAGACTGAGACGACTAGAAACTGCTCGTGGATTTCGATAACTACAACACCTACTTGATATACGCTCTAAACTCATTTACTATTATATACCATAGTGGTATACATAATTTGGACATAAAGAAGTGAGTTTTGGGGCTCCTCCAAAACATCAAATTCCTCCCGCATCCAATCCTTACAATCCAAAATCCTTCATAAAACCCTTTATGCTCTTTATTAGGTCACAAATAAACTCATTTATAAACCTCAACTCCCCATTCGTTGCAGATTCGGCTCATGATGAGTATACCTCTCTTTATTCCTAAATCCTTACCCTCATGAAACCATTCTTCTTATCTCTCATCCTTGATATAACGATCCCTGATAATCCCCCGTATGAAAAGAAGATGACTAGGGTATTGAAGTAGAACCATTGGGTGGTTTGATCCCAAGATTATAATGAGTTCTGAAATAATTATCACATTTACTTATTGTTTTTTTTTTTTTATACAGTTGTAAATTTCGATAAATAAATAAATGAAAAAAATACTGATCACATTTCCGACCATCTTGCCTCATACAATACTAATAAATTTCGAATTCTATTCAATGCAAATTCCTTTGTTTAGTAGTGTATACCTCCATCCCTCAAACCATTCCTGATGAAATCATGAAGTGATACATTATGAGTCGATACGTTAGCTAATGTATTTTTCTTGACTACAACCTTGAAAATCTCCATATTAACTAGTTAGTTATTCATATATATTTTAGGGATTCTGGGATTTCTTTTAAATTCTCTAATATTCTAAAAACTGTATATTTTCATGCAATTTATTCTTCGTTTTAAAAGGATTAAATGATAAAGTCAATTACATTACCACATATAGTCATTAAAATGTAATATGCAACATACATACACCACTTTTCAACTCCTTATTACCTTCTATGATTTTATATGTTAATTGATATTAATTTTTCCCCAATCCTTAGCTCATATGAGTACTGTTCTTTTTGGATTTTTTAATATT
>NW_027114411.1:0-1074 GCF_000696795.3 Halyomorpha halys | reverse complement strand
AAAGTAAGATATAATAAGAAAAATTAAAGGTAGTAAATAGTAAATGTAAAGGGTAATAGTAACAAATAGATAACAAAAGAAATATTAAAGAAAATACAAATAAAGAGATGTAAAAAGAAAAAGAATATAAATCAAATGAAGAGACAGAATGCATACCTATCTTGACGGCAGTCAAAACAAAAATGACCGTTGGTAGTGGGAGGAGTGAGGAGTGGTTTGTTATTTATGTTTTAATTTACACATTATTATTTTATAAAGATTTTATTTCTGTTGCCTGACATTTGACGAGGTTGAAAGTTAGCTTCATTAGAAAATCATATCAACCACACCTCCTTTTCCAAAATATATGGACCGAATAAGAATATAGGTAATGAACAAGAACCACACAATTGTATCCGGCAGATTGAATTGATGATACGCCGCAATTAGCGTGGGTGGGTAATGTAAGCCGGATAACTTCATGATTCTGAGAAAGAATCATTAAAACATGATTAATGATTAGTTGATAAGTAGCTGTGGGACGGACCCAGATTAAGGTGTAGCCTTGCTAGACCTTGGTCATCTATTTATGTCTCAAACCTTACAATGCACACACAAGTCAAGAGTGACCGCAGTGTTCCACACCGTGACCTGTGAAAAGGGCGTTCCATCGAATTGATCGCCCAATTACCCCGAATCACCGGTGTGAATGATCAATGCCACGCCGAGGCTTGTGCAATATCATCGGTCCTCCACCTTCCGGAATCTTGGCTTTGGAGGTATCTGGCAGGCTGAACCATTCCGAGTGAATAGAGGAGAGAAACGAGTTGTGAAGAGAAATATAAAACTTCATTTCTCTAACTGCTTCAATATTTTTCGTTTAAAGTTCAGTAATCGGAACATATCCGAGTTCGGAAAAAATATATATCAATCAAATTCATTTTTTTTCTTAGTCCCAAGAATTTTTTTCTGATAAAATTCTAGTTTAGTTCATCATTTTTTAAAATTTATTTATTAGAATATATTATTCGGATATTAATTAATAAGAACGGATTATTATTATTTATTACAAAAAGTAATTCTGAATTCATCTTT
>NW_027114410.1:290498-297671 GCF_000696795.3 Halyomorpha halys | reverse complement strand
ATAATATAATTAAATAGTATCGAATCCTTGGTTTAATCGATAGCGGAGGTAGGTGGTCCTAACATAGCAGGATGCAGGGGGTATTGATGTGAACTGTAGGGGTCAGCAAGCAACACCTCTCTGTCCTAAATACCATTGTGGCACTATCGATGTTATAGGATATTATGGTATTATTGTAATATATTACTATATACGTATACTACATATTCATATAGATATATATGTATATATTTATCTACTTCATTCGGTCAACTATCTTCATCCAATAGGATTCTAATTGTTGTTTACGATGCAACTGAATATTTTCTATTGTAGATTATATTTATTTTTTTCATAATTATGAGAGATAGTTGACCCTGGATGACTTATACGAGAAGACGGTTAGGGTGCGGTCAAAATAAAATACAAAAAAGTTGATGTAACTTATTTAATCGTGTCAACGTTTCGGCTAGAGTTTCTAGCCTTCATCAGGGCTATGAACAGAACAAGATAACAACCAATGAGTATAGAAAATAATTTTTTTTTAATTATTTATTTATTGTAATTTACAACTGTACAAAATAATACAATAGGTAAATATGTAGTATGTTTCATATACACTTCAAAATCTTGAGAAGATGGATATTCAAGTAGCTCGGAGGGTTTGGGAAACATTTTTATTATAGACATTTTCCAAGGGTCAGGGAAATAGGTGGATCGGAGTGTAGCATTATAGATATAGGTAAGGAATAGAATGGCTTTACGAGGGAGCTGTTTCAAAATGTGTGCTGTGATAAGATCGTGGCCAGGAGCTTTTTAGATGGTAATTGGTGGATGATGTTCATTATTTCTGAGGGATGAAAGGCATTAGGAGGAAGGGTCATTTGGAGTGGAATGAAAATAAAAAATAAAATATAACAGAATGGTATAGAGTAAATAATTTTACAGAATGGAATTAATAAAATAAAGTGATGAGAGAAGTGGAAAATAAAATGTATACATAGGTATGAGAGAATATTTTATATTTTCTTTCTCTCAATTTTATTTTTGTTTCCGTAATTTTAATTTTTAAATCATTAATAATTAATATATTCATATTTATTTGCATTATTTAACTTCATGTTTATTTTATTTCCTTACCTACTTATTCAATTACCCATGTATACATTTTATTTTCCACTATTCTCATCACTTTATTTTAATAATTCCATTTTGTAAAATTATTTACTTTATGTCAATTCCGTTCATATTTTCTTTTATTTATATATATATTTATTTTCTGTATTCATTGTATGTTATCTTGTTCTTTGTTCTTAGCCCTGACGAAGGCTAGAAACTCTAGCCGAAACGTGACGCTAATAAGTTACATCAACTTATTTGTGTTTTATTTTGACCGCAACCATCTTCTCCTCGTATTAATTATTTTCTTTTCGTAGAATATTCTGCTCCCCAGACTTCACTACCGTTCCTCAGTTCTATCAATGGTAATAGTTGTATTTCTGTTTTCTATTGATGTTATAGTACAGCAAATCCAACTTTGCGTAGGTTTTGGTTAGTTTACTATTCATGTGGTCATTCCCGATAAGGAGACGGAAGACATATCTTTTTGGAAATCTTTTAATATGCTCACTCAATATTATAATTGAATATTAGCGGTTCTACTTGTGTTCTCTCTTACTCTTAACGAGATGTAATTAAAATGTTTTTCATGCTCTGCTTATCCTGAGGGTGTTGAACTAGAGTTCTGTTTGAATCGCTGAATGTTAAAAAGGACATTCTCCATTAATTTTGGTTATATAAGGAGCTTCATTATCCTGTTCTATTTGATCTAGTAGAGGAGAGACCTGTCTAAGCGAGCTCTGGGTCCTAGAAGCGCAGTACTCCTCTAACCACCACCCGGAACATCTTCCTACAGTTAAAATAAATTTAAATATATTTTTGCAAATCTTTTTCGAAATGGTAGTTGATTAAAATTTAACGTTGTGAATCAGCCGTATACAAAACGTACCGGAACAATTTCGAGACATATTTCTTCAGTCGTATATTACACAACAGTAGCCGAGAATACTGTTGGAGGAATCTAATAATGAATTAAGCCTGCCTTAGAAGCAGAATTCCACGGATTTTTAATATTATTATTTTTTTTTTTAAAAACCTCTAAAGCAAACAAAGCGAAGCGGCAGATAAAACATTCTCTTTCCTCGATATGGAGTAGTGGTTGTCCCAACACAAATAAATGAAGAGAAAAAAAAAAACTGAAAAGCTGTTCAAACATTTACTTTTAGAGATAGGACCATGGAGACCAGGAAGTTTCGGGTGATACCTTTTATAACATATCTCTATATAGGACCATTCTCAATATCACTAGTTAAAATAAAAAAAAAAAGAAAGATAATGAAAAGATATCTGATCAGGGATAATATATATATATATATGAGGAGAAGATGGTTGGGGTGAGGTCAGAATATAACACAAGTAAGTTTAAAAACCTATTTATTAGTACCAACGATGACCATTGACCATTGATCATTGACCGCACCCCCAACCATCTTCTCCTCATTTATCATCCACGGTCAACTATCTCTCATAATTATTAGTACCAACGTTTTGGGTTGTTCTCATTGGTACTACGTGTTGTATCATATAAGTACAAAGTAGCTTACCAATAAATCCCTGATCGGACATATATACATTACGTGTGAGGTTTAGATAGTTGACCGTAGATTAATGATTGGAGAAGTTTGTCGGGGGGTGCAAGCCTACCTTCTACGCCACAACCCCTGATGAAGACCTGAAATTCAGGTCGAAACGTCGGCATAAAATAAATAAATATGGTTTTGTTTATTTATGTTGTTCTTTGCTGACCGCACCCCCCGACAAACTTCTCCAATATATACATTTCATATATTGACATGATATAACAACAAAAAAAGTTGTTGTTTTTTTCTATATTTTGTTTTTACAATTATCTTCTATACACTATCAATATATTATAACTATTTCCCTATTTAACAATGTTATTTCACTTAGCAATCCTATTCCTAAGGATTATTTATATATTTAATATATTCTTATTAATATTTATTAAGCGGTGGCAGTAACTCTAAGGAATCGAGTTTGAATTCGGCTGGGCAGAAATTGTTTTCTGTTGCACTGTAACCGTGAGCCAAACCTGTGGTTTCTGGGGCCTTCCTGGGGTCCACTTAGCTTCATTAATTGGGTACTGTTAATTGGACCAAATCCTTGCACAACCGTTGGTATACTAACGGTACTTACTGATACCCTTCATGGGTTGTAGTGATTCATATTTTTATTTTCTTTTTTAATATTAATTAAAGGATATTTCTATATTAATATATTTCTTATATTATATAAGACACAATAAACATAAATACATATATTGTTTCTCATGTACCATTCCTGGCTCCCAGAACCCATGTGATCTACTACTGACTTTGGGTTGTTCTCATTGTTACTACGTGCTGTATCATATGTTAATATATCTATATTATGAGTCCAATCCAAACAGGCGTCCTATATTTGTTGAGTGAAGAGCTTTCATCTGATATAGACAACATAATGGCTTTCGATTCTATTCTAACGCCTCATATCTCGATCTGTTTCTTTTCTAATCCCTGTCCGTTAGTTGGGTTCGTTTCTCGCCGACGAATGATCATTTTGTCGAGAAAGTTGTCATGAGTGCTGGATTTGAAGGGTTTGCCGCAAAAAAGAAGTAGCTCCAGTTTTGGAGAAACAAAATAAAAAGTTTAAAAAATCTAAATTTTATGATATGGAAAAATATTGTTGCTTACTTTCAATTATGAGAGTTACATATTCGAACAGACAAAAACTTTTTTTTTTTTAGCACAAGATAGAGCCACCTCATTTTTGCTGCAAACTTTCATTTGTTTTAGGTCAAACAACTTCCATTTTTTTTTCAGTGCATTTTTTATGAAATGTTGCTTTGTTAAAAATCTATATCTCGAGAACTATTGTATGTAAATAGCTCTATTTACTACATTTTAGCAATTTGAACATATGGAATTGAGCTCTGGGGCTCTACCTAATCATCAAATTCCTCCCTCATCCAATCCTTACAATCCAAAATCCTTGATGCTCCTTATTACGTTACAAATAAACTCATCCACAAAGACCTTAACATCCCATTCGTTGCAGATTTGGCCCGAAACAGATTTGCGTCTTTTCATTCCAAACTCTAACCCATTAATTCTTAATCTCTCATCCTTAAAAATCCCTGATAATCCTCCGAGGCTTCTGAAAAGAAGATGAGCACGGGACCTTCTAATTTAAATTAATGCTTGAAGTACCACCAATTACTTTTCATGATTTTCAAGTGTATATGAAACATACAACATATTTACTTAGTGTATTTATTATTTGTACAGTTGTATATAACATTAAATAAATAAATTAAAAAAATATTTTAGCAAATTTACTTTAGTTTGAATGATGTCCTCTTAGGTTTTCTAATGTTGTTGGTAGTTTTAAAAATATAAAGATCAGAACGAAAAATTTTTATTTTTACGTTTTGAAACGCCTTGATTTGCCGCTATTTCTTATGCCCATTTCCTAGTTTAGAATAAAGTAATCCAAAATGCGGTTAAATAACTCCCCTGTCTTCTCTTCTTGGGTTCATGTACTATTTGTATACCAAGGAATAACCGGACTAGTTTATTTACAGTTTTTTTTTTTTAAACCTCCAAACATCATTATGAATCCTATATAAAACTGATGAACTGCACCGTTGCTTTTCTGCTTTTTCTGTAGCATTTGACGTAATGATTACAACACATTTGTTGACTTAATTATTATGTCATAGTGCACATTCGATGCTGAATCTAATGCTGTTCAATATATCATAATATAATACTTGGCTCCAGAGTTGGGCAAATATTATTCGAATCATGAGAGACGAATACTTTTTTATTCGTCATTATTTTACACGAATAATCAATTATTCGGGCAAAACAATTCGAATAACCATTTGAATACTTTTATATTCGTCCATTTTATAGAAAAATAATCTCTTATTCGAAAAAATTAAATGATTAACCATCCGAATACGTTTGTATTCGTATAAAGACGACATTTTTTGTCTTACAGCTATACATAGATATATTTTATGAACGCGGATAGATTAATTTTAACGTTTCTGATTTCTAACATATAAGGGTCCCTTTTTATGTTTTGGGATATGTAGAATATGAAAATACTATCGATTTATTTTCAAATTCTACATATCTCAATGTTGGTATCAAGAAAGTTCAAATAAATCCATAGGCAATCTTAGAATCGATAGCATTTTCATATTCTGCTTAACTCATAACATATAACCCTAACATGTTAGAAATCAAGAAAGTTAAAATAAATCGATACACGATTTTAAAATCGGTATCTTTTTCTTATTCTGCATTCCTCAGAACGTATAAAGATAAAGGGACCGTAACATGTTAGAAATCAAGAAAGTTAAAATAAATCGATACGCGATTTTAAAATCGATATCATTTTCATATTCTGTACTCCTGAAAACGTATAAAGGGACCTAAACTTGTTAGAAATCAGAAAAGTAAAAATAAATCGATACGCGATTTTAAAATCGATATCTTTTTCATATTCTGTACTCCTGAAAACGTATAAAGGGACCTAAACTTGTTAGAAATCAGAAAAGTAAAAATAAATCGATACGCGATTTTAAAATCGATATCTTTTTCATATTCTGCATTCCTCAGAACGTATAAAGCGACCGCAACATGTTAGAAATCAAGAAAGTTAAAATAAATCGATACGCGATGTTAAAATCGATAGCATTTTCATATTCTGCATATCCGAATACCTAACAATTGGCCCCCATGTGTTAGAAATAAAAAAAATTACAATAAATCGATATAGGATCTTAAAATCTATTTCATTTTCGTTTTGTTCTCGTCTGAGTATGTGAAATAGGACCCTCATACAGTAGAAATTGAAGGTAAAAAAATAAGTGAATTTAAAAGAAATCAAATTTTTATTCAATTGAAATAGGATTTTAAATATTCGAATAAAAAAGTATTCGGATTGTTTAGTCGTATTTTTATTCGAATAAAAATGTATTCGTCTCTTGTCAATCGAATAATTTTTGCCGAACTCTGCTTGGCTCCCTATTCCTCTACCCGCGATATAGCTCTGTTTAAGGGCCCTCCGTACATACTACTCTACGAAAATATTAACCAAGATAAATGTTGGCTAAATCCAAAATGTCGCAACCACAATTAGAAACGAGATTGACCATGAACCGACATTGTAAGAGGCGGAAACGTGTCGCCCTGTTGCGGCCGCTGATATAGTGAGCAGTGGTGACCTCAACATCTAGATAGCACACCTTAATTGATACAATGACTTATTACGATGTGTTCGACCTGAGAACTGTCCGCCATTATTGCTCTGGGAGCTTTGTCTACAACTCTCCCCTATAACCATGGTAACATTCCCGGATATATTTGTCATGTCTCTTATAGTAAAGGATATATTGTAACTACTTGGTCGATTTATTTGGATTAAATTAATTTTAATTAATTAAAAAACTCTTCATTAATTGGAGTCGTAATATATTTCAGGGCCGCCCATAGCTCAGTGGTTAAGACACAGTCTTACGAATTTGATGACTATTGGCGGTGCCGGTTCGAATCCGGCCTGGGACGTTGACTTTTTTCATTGAGTGGCGGTCCCACAAAATGAAGAACTTTGACCCCCAACCATGGTTAGGCAGTATAGGACTCCAATGGGGAGTCTTGGCCGAAACAAAAAATATATATTTCAATTTAATACTTAATTTTATTTAAATTAATTATGATAGATAGTTGACCGTGGATGACTTGTACGAGGAGAAGATGGTTGGGGGTGCGGTCAAAATGAAACACAAATAAGTTGATGTAACTTATTTAATCGTGACAACGTTTCGGCCAAAATTTCTGGCCTTCATCAGGGCTAAGAACACAATAAGATAACAACCAATGAGTATAGAAAATTAAAAAAAAAATATGAACAGAATGACATAAAGTAAATAATTTTACAAAATGGAATTAATAAAATAAAGTGATGAGAATAGTGGAAAATAAAATGTATACATGGGTAATTTAATAAGTAGTTAAGAAAACATAATTAAGGAAATAAAATAAAAATGAAGTTATATAATGC
>NW_027114410.1:286074-290448 GCF_000696795.3 Halyomorpha halys | reverse complement strand
GGAGCATAACACCTTAAATCTCGTTAGCTATTGAAAATTAGATATGGAAATGCGTTAACCATTTTTTATTATAACAATGACAATATTATAATAATAATAATATTATAATAATATAATTAAATAATATCGAATCCTTGGTATTATTAGTATTTATAATTATAAGAGATAGTTTACCGTGGATGACTTATACGAGAAGACGGTAGGGGTGCGGTCAAAATGAAACACAAAAACGTTGATGTAACTTATTTAATCGTGTCAACGTTTCGGCTAGAGTTTCTAGCCTTCATCAGGGCTAAGAACAAAACAAGATAACTACCAATACAAGAAAATATAAACAGAATGACATAAAGTAAATAATTTTACAGAATGGAATTAATAAAATAAAGTGATGAGAGAAGTGGAAAATAAAATGTATACATAGGTAAGAGAGAATATTTTATATTTTCTTACCGTAATTTTAGTTTTTTAAATTATTAATAACTAATATATTCATATTTCTTTGTATTATATAACATCATTTTTATTTTATTTCCTTAATTATGTTTTTTTAACAAACTGAACGATATAAAGTGAATAATTTTACAGAATTGAATTAATAAAATAAAATAATGAGAGAAGTGGAAAATTAAATGTATACATAGGTAATTGAAAAGTAGATAAAATAACATAATTAAGGAAATATAAATTAAAATGAAGTTATATAATACAAAGAAGTAAGAATATATTAGTTATTAATAATTTAAAAATCGAAATATGGAAAGAAAAATAAATTTGAGAAAAAAAAAATATATTGGCTCATCAAAATTTAGTATCTCTTGGTTTATATTGGAACCAATTTATTTATAGTACTTATTTAAAAATATCATTAATTCAATTTTCAATACTAATTTTAATTTTAAATTGCAAAGTTCCTTGGGTTTTTAGCAATTTTTTAATATCAGAGGGGTGGAAGAAGGTAGCTTATTGGTAGGACACATATAATTATTATCTGCTTTGATGTAGTCAACCCTGTGGGTACCCTTAATTGGGTGGAAATCTTGCGTTCTAGCGTGATTCTGACATGATCATCTTTTTACACTACTGTTGGTCTATTAACAGTACTGAACCCATAACTCTTCGTGAGTTGTAGTGGTACGGATTTAATTTTTTAATATTGGAGGAAACGTTGGTTTTAAGGAACCCCATTTTGTTTTTAAGTGAACTCAGCTTTCCTATTAATTTTAAATATAATGATAATATAGTCTTAGCGAACCCAAAGGTTAGATGCCGATACCACCTTTCGCTGGCTACACACATCTTCCCAATGAGAACCGTAATCTATCAGATTATTTTGAATCCGCCCTGCTACGTTTCGGTCTGCCCCTTTTACGCTTACCCGTCGGCTAAGTGTTTATCAACACGTATCCAGAGGGGTGTAGCTGCCCCCTCCCTAGAAGTGGAAAAAATTAATGATTTAATAGAAAATAATTTTTTTTAGTAAATAAGTGTGTTAAGCACTGCTATAATTATGTATAACTTTATTAATATTTTGTTTTTATTCGCCTTTTCCGGGCTGAAAATTCACAACCTGATTAACTATGGCTTGCCCCTCTCCCCTTGTTTTGATCCTGAGTTGTTCCCTACAACCTTACAGGCTCATCTTGTTCTTCGTAATACTGTCACCTTAATTATAATTCGTGGCCGTTTGTGGCCCAGTTAAAATAATGAGCGTGATAATTTATAATTTTTATTATTCTTAAGGAGCTAATTTTCCTTTTTGTAGAGGAAACTATTTGATTTTTTTTTTTTTTAAAGGCAAAATCATTTCACCAAATTAAATGATATGAACAAAATTATTAAATTACACCTTATAGTACATACTTATATATTCAAACTTTCAAGGTAGAGCAGGTTATAATTGGTTTATAAAGATGGTCATGATTAATAAATTACAAAAGTATACACCAACAATAAAGATAAAAATAATGTTATGTATCAGTTAAATTGTATTAATTCTGCGACGGTATATAGCGGACAGACGAAACCAAATTTAAAAAAACAAAACTAGACAACACCAGAGTAATTTTAACTCTAAAAATAAAAATTACAATTTCTCAATAGGTTTATCTACCCATATTTCAATTGCTAGTATAATTTTGACTTATACGTAAGTATAAAAACAGTTGAAATTGATAATAATTACAAACATTTTTTTTTTTAATATTTATTTATTGCTATTTACAACTGTACATTAAAATACATTTAGTAAATCTGATTAAGTTAAATTGGAGTGTTACATGCGTGTAGAGAAACTACCCTACACTCTAATGACATTTTACATTAGCTGGTCTCGTGGCCATCTTCTTTTCAGGTGGCTCGGAGGATTATCAGGAATGGAAGAGGATGCAAGATTAGAAACTAGGGGGTTTGAGTGGTTAGAGAGTTTATAATGGAAGGAGTGATATCTGGTTCGGGCTAGATCGGTTGCTTAGGGAACATTAAGGTCTTTATGTATGATTTTATTTGTGACAAAGTAAGGAGAATTGAGGATTTTACGAAGGATTTTGGATTGCAATGATTGGATTCGATAGTTTAGTGGAGCCCAAAAACTCGACTCCGTATGCCCAGATTGGTCTTATTGCAGTCATGTAGTTTAATCTTTTGTAATGAGTTGGAAGTTTAGACCGTTTGTCTACGAAGTGCTGTAGTCGAAATCGAGAGCAGTTTTCTGTCTTTTCAGTCTAGTGTGAGGATTCCAGGTTAATCGTTTGTCCTGATGTAGTCCAAGGTAGCGGATCTGTTCTACAGTGGTAAGAGTAACATCATTAAATGAAACTGTAGAGCAGTCAGTAGGTTTACGACGAAGGGTAAAGGTGATTTGATGGGTTTTGTTGGAATTTCATTACAAACATAAAATGATATATTACTACAAATTTTAATAATATATGTAATTTACAAACTGATATGAATGTACATAATACAAATATTTTGAAGAAGTAAAATAACGCAAATTAAATTTTTAACCTAAATAATATAAATTAGACATATTAAATTGTCCAAAATAAAAATGACTTTTTCTATTTACTGTATCCATATTTTATATAGGATCAACAATTTAAATTTAATTAACTTTTTATTTAATTAACAAACTAATTCACATTTAATTAACAATTTAATTTATTATTTAATTATCTTTTTATGTTACAGGTAGGTGTATCTTTCATTCTAATGAAGAATCAGGTATGGTTTTGTTATCAATTTTACAAAATGAAGTTTGCTATTTTATTTAGCATATTGTTTCTCATATGAGTACTGTTCTAGTATGCCCTTATGCCAGAGTAGGGCAACTATGAAACTAATAGCTAAAATTACCACGGATACGATATTTAATTATCAATGGTTCATTCATGAATAAGGGTCGTATCCATGGTAATCTTAGCTATTAGTTTTACCTATAGCTAATTTTTGCCCATCTCTGCCTTACACGTTAGAAATAGAGCGGACTCAGGGTGGGATCCTTATGGTATGAATATGTTTAGTGTTTTAATTTTATTATTATGTTTAGTTAGAAATTATCATTCTTATCTTTATTATTTTATTTTTATCTAATTATGTATATGTTTGATTCTATTTTCCTATTTTTTTTTAAAATATTTTTTGCATGTGTATTTTGATACGGAGATATTCAATAATATTACTATTGGCTGTATGCCTTGGACTGTTGCAGATTATAATATACATTATAAATAAAAAGTTTAATTGACAAATATTTAGCCAATTGGTATACTGCTGTTCTTGATTTTTAATGTATAATATGTTTTTTTCTGTTTATTATTTTTTCTTTTAAATTCTCATTCCATGTACAATTACTTAATTTATAAATATATATACATATATATTGATAACTTTTTTTTTTTATATATTGTTAACAAAATTTTTTTGTGACGTTGCCTCAATATTGTTTATTGTACCCATAAAAATATAAATCATTCACAGTCAAGACAAAAATAATAATATGTATGCATAATAATATGCATACGTATAAATCATTATGAGCATCGTAATTTTCGATATTGATTTTTAATTGGATACATATTCATACAATTTCTAAACTACTGGAATATACCAGTTTATTTTATCAGCGTTACCGTAATTAGAATCGAGTTGCGACGACCTAACAATCGATTGTTGGCAGTTTGATAAAACATGAAGACAGGATGAAGCACTCAATCACTCCGTTGCATTCATCTATTTGCTTTAAAGTTTGCCCAATTTCCTCTGCAATTTTCTTATCAATAGGGTATTTGCTGAATCCGCTCCACTGACCTGGCCTTCATTCGCTAACTGAACGAGGTCGTTACCTAGCCATTTTAGTTTTGAGCTAGTAAATATATA
>NW_027114410.1:281963-282866 GCF_000696795.3 Halyomorpha halys | reverse complement strand
GGTCACGAGGCCATCTTCTTTTCAGGTGCCTCGGAGAATTGCCAGGAATGGAAAAGGATGCAAAATTAGAAACTAAGGGGTTTGAGTGGTTAGAGAGTTTATAATGGAAGGAGTGATATCTGGTTCGGGCTAGATCGGTTACATAGGGAACATTAAGGTGTATGTATGATTTTATTTGTACATCAAGAAACAGTTCATGAAGTTCCACTCCCAGTTACCGACAGTTTAAGGAGCAGTGATCTACAACTTGGGAAACCCTACCTCAATTAGAAGACTGCTGCAGAATTCTGTTATAAATTCTATATTTATTAATTCTATTATTCATACAACTTCTATTTTATTTTTATTTGTGACAAAGTAAGGACGTTAAAATTAAAGTAAAACTTACTATAAATCTGACAAAGCTGTTCATAAGTCGCGAAATGCTGACTCATTCTTCACATTAATTCTTATTGAATGCCAGTGAACTGTTATCAACGAAAGGACACTCAAGCTTATCTTGTATTGGTCATTTATTTTTTCCTAAAGTGCATAAAATAGTGATAATAAAACTTATATCACATGGAATAAATGGTACCGTTTGGTTATATCATGTTAATTGCTTCCTTGTGTATTTTATTACATTTTTAAACATTGATCCTTAATGCTCTAGTAATTAAATAACGTATTAGTAGTCCATTCGCGTGTCATGTGTGATATGACTCCTTTTTTCGCTCTAATTGTTCACACATGATAGCATTAAAATTATTGTCATTCATTAAATGACATATTTAATGGTGAGGTGTAGATAGTTGACCGCAGATTAATCCTTGAAGAAGTTTGTCGGGGGGTGCGGTCAGCAAAGAACAACATAAATAAACAAAACCATATTTATTTATTTTATGCCGACGTTTCAACCTGAGT
>NW_027114410.1:279520-280000 GCF_000696795.3 Halyomorpha halys | reverse complement strand
ATATGCAATAGAAACATTAATATAGAAAAAATCAGAAATTAAACTTTAAAAAACCTGAATATGAACAAAATATAGTTTACAATTTTTTATTATATGTTTTGAAGAAAAAAAAAATGCATTTAATTAAAATACTTTTTAAATATGCCATTCATGTTTGGTTTTTTCATTGATAAATTACAAAGTGAGATGGATTAAATTAAACGATCATTTTAAGTCGACACACGAAACATTTGCATTTGGTATTTGAAGAAATAGAGAAATTTTGATAGAAAAGTAGACTTCGTATACAAGGCAACAATATTCCAGAAAACAGAGAAGAATCCTTTATAGGATCCTGTCAGTATCCACTAACAGCTAAGGAGAAAAGCTTTTAAGAACAAGACTAGACTAGGAAGAAAATGATCCTTTCTATGATATATTTTTGGAAGTATGTTTTAAATAAAAATTGAATACAGTATTATATAGTTTATAATTATGAGA
>NW_027114410.1:272127-277409 GCF_000696795.3 Halyomorpha halys | reverse complement strand
GGTATCACCCTATGTAAACATAGGATAAGACTATACTTCTTTCATCACTTTAATTTTATCAATTTCATTCTGTACATATATTTACTTTATGTCATTCTATTTATATTTTTTTTTTTAGTTTTTTTATTCATTGATTGTTATCTTGTTCTTTGTTCTTAGCCCTGATGAAGGCTATAAATTCTGGCCGAAACGTTGGCACGATTAAATAAGTTATTTCAACTTATTTGTGTTATGTTTTAACCACACCCCCCGCCCCCAACCATTTTATCCTCAGATAAGAATATATATATAGGACTATTACAGAGACTAAGTGAGTAGAAACTGTGACTTTTCGTGCGTCATTTGTCGTTGTTTCCTATTTTTTTTTTTCGTTCTTTCACGAGACCTATTGTAACTTTATATATATATATATATATATATATATATACAAAATGTATGTTTCTGCTGGTTGTGAAGGATATCGTTACGTCCTATCTTTTAATATAGCCAAGGACGTTATCAGCTAACCCTTATCTTGTGTGCTCAGTGTAGATACCGCTTTCCCTTATTGGCTTTGTAATCTACACTGTTCGTTGTTGAGAGTTGTGTAGATATTGTTCGCCATTTATGAAATTATCCCGCGCAATGGTACAATGTAATCCAAAAAATTTTTATATATGCGTGTATGTTTTCCAATCTTTTTAAAATGTAGTTCAATTTCAAAAAAAGTAAACATGTTTACTTCTAGATTATCTTTATGATCGTGATTCCGTGATTTAACATTTATTACCTTCACCTTCCCCCACAATTTTCTTTTAATAATACCCCACTTATTCCTGTCGAAGAGATCCATTACTTAGGACGACATCTGGACAAGCGACAGACATGGAAGACTCATACAAGACTGAAAAGACAGGAAACTGCTCGTCGATTTTGACTATTACAACATTTACTAGACAAACGGTCCAAATTGCCAATCCATTACAAAAGATCAGTCTTTTCAGTTACATGACTGTTATAAGGGCTATCTGGATATACGGAGTTGAGCTTTGGGGCTCCACCAAACCATCAAATTCCTCTCGAATCCAATCCTTACAGTCCAAAATCCTTCGTAGAATCCTCAATGTCTTGTATGTTGCAGATTTGGCCAGAACCAGATACCAATCCTTTCATGATAAACTTCTCAACCACCCAAACCAACTCGTATCTAATCTGGCTTCTCCTTCATTACCTAATAATCCTCCTAGGCGTCTGAAAAAAAAATGGCTTCGAGATCTTCTCTTCTAGAAATGTTTTTGGAGCTCTATCAATGGGTAGATTCTCCACTTGTTTGTATCATGTTATTATATCACTTACAGCAAATTTACTAGATGTATATATATGTATACAGTTGTAAATAACAATAAATAAATTATTAAAAAAAAAACCATTTATTAACTAATTCAAAGATAACAAGTTTTGTTATGAATTTGATAAGATTTTCTGCAGCCGCAGTTTTTTCTATTCGGGACCAGAATTCGCAAATAGAACTCTATTGATTTATTTATTGACAACTCAATAAGGAAAAAGTTCATAAATCCGCTATATATTCTCTTTCTGAGGTGTGCGAGCATGAACATCGATTTCCACGGGTCCATCCTTGATATTATTATATTTCACGCTTAGACTTCCATGTTGATGGGAACAGGATCGAAAAGAATGGGGTTCCCAAACTTCAGGACTGAAGTTCTTTTTTGCTTTTTGTCGAGCGGCGATCCATCTAAAGGATTATTCAAGTAGTTTTTATCGTAGTTTCATTTATTTTTTTAAATAATTATGAATAAAATAAAAAAATAAATAAATAATATTATTAAAATAAATAATTTAATTTCTATCCATTTTAGTCTCAACACATTTTATTTTTCTTAAAAGTCCGACGTTTTGGACAATCCAGCCATCCTCAGGGACAATCTACTTAATGCATTATTGTCATTATACATTACCCACTGGTAGCACTCTAATGGCGTTTTACGTTAGCAGGTCTCGTGGCCATCTTCTTTTCCGGCGCCTCGGAAGATTTTCAGGAAATGAAGAAGAAGGTTAGAAACTAGTGGGTTTGGGTGGTTAATATACACATTTTAAGTATGTATATATAAAGACGAGTATGGCGGGGAGTGGAACAAGGCAATGGACTATTAACTCACCGGATCCGGGTTAGAATCCGGCTGTGGCAGATAAATATTATCTGTTCCTACAACACCTCATTATTATCTGATTAACTGTAGTTGTTGAGTCAGCTCTGTGGGTTTGTGAGACCCCCCCTTCTCTCTCTCTCTATAAAAAAAAAAAAGAAAGAAGCATTTTTTTTTTCATTTTTTTTTTTGTATTCAGTTAAATTTTTGTCTTAATGTTTTTCTTGTAATTATATGTATCCTTTTTGCACGGCACTCTTCCGTAGGGCTTACAACGGAGGAGTAGAAAATATCTGTCTATCTATCTACCTATATATATATATATATATATATACACACACATTTATATAGTTTTTCTTCCCTTCAGCTAACTAAACTGATTATGAAGGCCTAAACAGAGGGTTAGGCTACCCCTACAAGGAGTTGGCTCCCCTCAACAATCGATATCTGAGTCCCCTTCTGGAAGCTGCTCCTTCATCATCAACAACACGGCTCCTTATTCTGAGGTTACCTCTTGGAAAGAAAAACCCTCAAGTCGTTTTTTCGTTAATTTTCGGAAATTAAAGAATTTGCCGTGTAAATTTGTGCCAAAACTATTCTTCTAAGACAGAAAAATAAAGATGAATAATTAAAATGCAATTCGTAAATAAAACATAAATCGAATTGAGTACAACCTTGTTCTACCGCTGGTACTTGAAGGTATCCAGAGATATACTTATCTGAGGTTTGATGTGTCCATTCTGTGAGAACTCTACTTAAATATTTAGAGGTGAGGGCCTCCGCATTGCTTCATTACAAAAATAGCTGTAAAAACTTAAATAGGTTTACATACAGAAGCAATTATAAGTTGAATAATGAAAGAACATTAATCTCAAGCTTACTCAACTTAAAAAAGCTGCTAAAAATAGAGAGGAGGATCTTAAGAAAAATCTATGGGCCCAGGAAAACACAAGAAAGTTACAGGCTAAGATCTAACGAAGAGATCTACAGAAACATCAAAGACCTGGAAACCGAGATGAGAATCAGGGGGCTGATGTTCTATGGGCACATGAAAAGGATGAAGGAGGAAAGATTGAATAAGAAGATATTTGGAAAAAATTTTAGCTACAAAAACATAGGTGGAAACACGAGACAAATGAGAGAGGAATTAAAGAGACTTAAAATTTCAGATACCGACTGTCTAGAGATTCGTATAGGAAAACATTGAAAACTCTCACTAATATTGGAAGATGAAAAAAAAAATGGGTAAGAAGTGGTCCAAAGAAATAAAAAAGGGCAGTCGAGGATCATGAAACTTCCATGGGAAGAAGGAAAATCGAGACTCCCAAAGAAGCCTAACCAATGATATTTACGTGGTCCCGTGGTGATAAAAAAAAAAAAAAGAAAGAAAGAAAGAACAGTATTACTTGGATTTGAATTATTTTTTTATTCAAATTCAAAACGGGAGATTCACGATGTTGTGTTAAATGTAAAAAGTTTTGGCATGCTAAATGTTATGAGTATAGGATTGTACGCAGGCTGATTTATAGTCCATGTTAAATTTTAAGTGTACATGAGTTCCTAGCGGATTTTCTGGGCAACTTGTTTTGTAACCTTGTAATCTTTACTACATAATAAAATTTTCAACAGCTTCCTCACCCATGTTTTCTCTACCTCACTTGTTCCTTGTTTTCTCTCCTGTTTTTTTTTTCAGTAATTTATTATTGTTTTTATTCATTACTTTATTAGAGTTTAAAAATTTCCCAAAATAAAAAAACAAAACAAGACCTACGAGAAACTAACCTGTCAAAATACAACAAATAAAATGGGGTCGACCTCAGCTGGTCTGTTGCGTGACGTCATTCTCTCTTTAGCAGATCTGTTAACAGACTCTTAACCACGTTAAAAGTAAATGAAGGAAATATTTATTCATTTAATTTACATTAACATCTGTAACTCAAGATCATGAATACCCCTAATCTTTTAAGCTTATGATAAGATAATTTTGGACCTATATTTCTTTTGATGATAGATCTTCCACTGTGAGATCTATAACCGCAGGAATTCCTCAGAGGTCAGTGTTGGCTCCAGTTTTATTTCGCTTGTACTTTTATTTTCTGGTATTGTACACCTTTAATGGTCCATCTCAACAGAACATTTGAAGGCGGAACCGCTGTTAAAAATTGTAGCGAATTTACAGTAAATTAATTTTTTCGTTTAGAAAACAAAAGGTCATTAGAATACCTCTATTTGCTTTTCCAAGTTGCAAAGGTTTATTACGACTCTTTGTTAAATGTCGGATCTAGATATTTTCCACTTGCCTCAAATCCTAGACTTGGTTAACAAAGGAAGCAATAAAAGTCTGTATCTAGGCGTTTGTTTTGTTTGATCAGGAACTTTATAATTTAATTATCTAGACAAATAATTTCTTATTAAATATGTATTTGTGCTTCGTTAAATAAAAAATAGACTGTTAAAGTTAATTAACAAGATTCAAAACAATATATTTACACTGAATCGTTAGAACTTTAAAAAATACAGTCTTAAATAAGAGTTAATCATTGAGTCCTAATATTGGGGAAATCCTTTAATTAATTAAAACACGGTGAGATCAAATATTCAGCTGTTGTTCCGTAAATTCAGACCAACTTATACCAGTCAATCCAAATAACCCATCCACACGCATGCGCCTGTGCGAATTTGCCATTGTTTGGGAAACGTGTTGAGGCACCTTAATGGAAGGAGCGGTGCATGTCGAGCTCTTTCACAGCCTAAACATTGAAGTTAATTAATATAAGTGCTGAAAATTTTGAGACAAAATTATCGAGAAGTTGTTATTTCATCTTTCGAAATAAATATATTTTTTTCGAAAATTTGTATTTAAGGATTTCTTGAAGTGCTAAGAACGAATATTAACTTTGATTGACTTAGTTAGTCCAGTCAGCCTGAATTGTTTCAGTACAATACTATTATTGGAGCACAATTAAGGTTATAAAACAATGAGAAAAAATCAACTAAATCTATTAGTATAACCGAATATACAGGGAAGTTAGCTGTCAACATTTATGTTACTATAGTTACCGTTTTATCACTTCAGATATATATTATTTGTTATCAAAGTTTCAATACTGTTCAATCAATGATGTGTATATA
>NW_027114410.1:267613-272077 GCF_000696795.3 Halyomorpha halys | reverse complement strand
TCTTTTTTTTTGGCTCTACAGACCTTGTAGATCTCTGGCCGCCCGAACCAGCCTTCTTCACGCTTGCCTTTCTTGGGTTACTGCTCTCTAGTTTGCTGCATGTAGCTCTTTCGTATCTTTGTTGATTCTGTCTATCAATCTGATCTTTGCCCTCCCAAGTAGTCTCTTTAATTGAAAATGGAGCCAATGGAGGAGGGAGAGAGAGAAAGAAATACTTTATTCAATCATGCTGCCCAAATACATCGGGTTGCCACATTACACAGCATACTAATCAATCCGTGACTGGACAAATATAAGTTACATATTTTTACATGATGTAATATAATACATAGATAACATTTTTTTTTTTCTTCCACAGTTTTCTTTTACAATTCATACCAGTCTACAAAATAACTACAAGTTTTTCGATTTATTCCTTTTCTTTTTCTTTCCCTTCCATTTCACAACCCCTATTTCGTTTGATCAACAAATTCCCCTATATAACAAATATTAAAATATTTAAAATAATAACTAAAACAACAAATAAGATATGCGATGCATCCATGCCATCCCACTTCTGGATAAACTCCCTCACTCATTAATTCCCATGCATGTGGTGGTGTATGATTCCCAGGAAGTCAAGTATTATATTTTCTGTCAACCTAGCCACGTCCTGGACATCGACCCCGAGCTCCTCCATGAAGCTCCTAGTTGTGCTGGGAATCGTTCCACGGGCTCCGAACCAGAGGCCTCTCATGTTGAAGTCTCGTTCTCCGGAGCCCTCACGGAACTTCTCCTTGAGGAAAGGGATACATTTATCGTAGATTTCCTTCTTTAAAAAAAAAAAAAGAAAAGAAAGAGGATTCATGAAGTGCCACTCCCAGCTACCGATAGTTAAGGGAGCAATGACTTATATCTTGGGAAACCCAACCACAACCCGAAGACTGAAGGCCAGGCTGCTGCAGACCATCCTAATTCTATATCTATCAATTCTATTATAGGTATCACTTCTATTTAATTAATTTTTTTCCCTTCGTCCTTTTCTCAATAACCTATTTTTTTTTCTCCTATTAGAGGGCAATTGTTTGTTTTGTTAGGTCTACAAACTTCGTTATCAACTTCTCTCTCTTATTAACAATTATTATTTATATCTATTTATTTTATTCTAATTTTTTTTTTTTAATTTAGATCGTAAGGAGTGTCTTTTGCACGAGATTAACCCCCCGTAATCAATTGTTAAATAAAAAAATAAATGTAACTGTTATATTAATCATGTAAGCCCCACCAGTCCGAACTGGTATTGAATAAATAAATAAAAATGTGTAGACATCCTCAAATATATAAATAGTGAATCATTGCTGGGTCTGCTAGTATAAAATAACTTAAAAAATAAATAAATAATACAAATAAAAATAAATTTAATTAGATAAAACATTATTGCTAATTACAAATTAATTATTACACTTGGCGTTAACACCTGTAAATTTACAACAACTAGCACATCATATATTTTTTAGTGTTGTGGTATAGTTTTTACAAATTTCTTCCTCTAATAAGCTGGAATGAGTATATTAAAAAGTTCTTCATGAGATGGGTACGAAGATCCGAAATGGCTAAATATGCAGCGAGGAGCTGGTGATTCAGGAGTTGGCTGGGTTCCAATCAGTTAATGCAGTTTTAGCTTGGGATTTTTCCCCCATGGCGTCCGATTCCAAGTTTGGTTCCTTCGTATCCTTCTTTCCATTTTCCTTTAAAGTCTTAATTTTTCTTCTATTCGAATGGTTCCTGGGTTGACGAACTTGCTCTTGGTTGGTCGACCGGTTTGGTTATAGAGGGATATCAGCATCAAATGTCTGTCCTGTCAGGTTCCTTTCACTTATTTTTTTTCTATGTCCTTTAGTCTGCTACTGCTTATTTAAAATACAATGAACCATTTTTTTTTTTTTAATATTCAAATTAATTGAAAGTATAATGCCTACACATGCATGTGCTTACTACTTTTGTAAACTTTTTTCCTTCTAGGACAAAAAGTTAGTTAGGGTGCAATAACCTGCAGAATATTTAACTGTGAAATTGACTTTATTGCATCCTTGACGGGCTCAAAAATGCATTTATATATGTTTACAAATCGACGTAATTCATAAAACGACATAAAAAACCATTTGAAATAATGTTGATATTATTGTCAAACAATTGATATGCTATTTTCAAACCTAATAATATATGTTTAATTAATATAGATTCAGGATTAATTCTTAATTTAATTTTTTTTTAAACTGATTTTTAATCAGCGTAACAATTGAAGGAAAACGCTAGGCGAGGTTTTATATGTGACGTCATTTAAATATAAACAAACCACTGGACTAGCTGTTTACACTTTTTTGCTGTTTTGTTGTGTGTTGTTGATTGTTGCTTAAAGGCGTAAGACCCTCTGGTCATCAACGCCTATGGCATGATAAAAGTAAAAAAATAAATGATAAAAATAAAAAAATCGAAGAGGAGTTATAATCTATAAAGAAGGCGATGTGCTTTTTAAAATTCAAATACTCGTGTAATTTTAGCTTCCTCATCTGTGAGAGCTTCTGATAAATTTGGGGTCAGTCCTATCCTGTTTATTGTTGGCAAATAGTGAGTACATTCTTCAAAAATATGTCTAATCGTGAGAATGCACTGACAATATTTGCACGTTGGAGGTGGCAGTTTTCTGATCAGGTGAGGGTGTGTGAGGAGAGCGGGTTAGGTTCTATTCTCAAGCGGGTTAGAGCAACTTCCTCCCTGCGGCTGTTGCGGTAGGATGTTTACCATGGTTTTACTGATCGTTTTATTTCTTTTAATATACTCGGCGAGCTTTTTAGCTATTTTTAAATTATGAAGATGGTGAGGTGTGCGGTCACAAGAAAACAGCTAGCAAAATGTTCGAAAAAGTTTTGACTTTCTTTCGTTTCTTCCATGGTGAATTTCAATTATTTGGATTTTTTAACATCTAGTAAATGAATTTTTGAGCCCGCCAACACAAGAAATTCATTTTAGAAAACTTATCAGTTGCATCATTGTTCTCTCGGACCAAACGATGTGTCTAACATTATGAATTTTTATTACATTATGTCATCTTATCACTTACAGAAAATTTACTCGATGTATATATATGTATACAGTTGTAAATAACACTAAATAAATTATTAGGTGGTCTGTAACTTAAACAAGAATCATAAATATTTTAATCTTTAAATCATTTCAGTATGTCTTCATATAGTCCTCTTGAGTAAATAAATACATAAAACTTCCTGATGATTGCATTATTTTATATTATTTTGTTATTTTTTCTATTTTTGGAATTTTAATGGTTCACATCCCAAATTTTGTTACTAAAAGTATTAAAAAAAAGTAAGATTCAATTGGATAAATTTATTTTATTTTTATTTATTTAATTAATTATTTAGAAGTGGCTGAGTCTTCAGACTGCGTCCTGTGCGGAGATGGTGAGGTGACTGGCGATCACATATATACATGTCCGGGAACGGCGGACTTAATTTCTGACAGAAGTTACGTGAACAAAGCTTAAAGTATACTGAGCTGTTCGAAACATAATGGCAGAAATTGTCTTCGAGAAAAAAAAAATTATTTTATTTAAATAATAAAACCAGTTACGCACTAGTTATAAGATTATATATAATTAAATAAGTTAAAGTTGAAACAACATAATTGTTAAGTAGGAAGATGAAATACGAGACTTGATTACTTACAATATCTTTCACCAGGTAGTAGGTACAAGGGACCCATCTAGTGAGTCACCCTACAAGAATACCTTTCCTATGAGTGCTGGAAGGAGTGTTCTCTATACCTGCTATTCTCACAGCTTCTTACTTTCAGGAACTGAGATCATCCTTAAACTATACAAAAACAACAAAAAATATCATAACAAAATTCTGAAATGTACGTAAGAAAATAACAAAACTCTTGTTAAATGCAAAAATGCAAAATTTAATGAAATATTGTAGTCAAATCTCGACATGTGGAGTTCAAGGGATAGTACAAAAGCCGTAAAGAAAAAAGGCAGTTATCTCTCCCCAATTTTTTATTACTTTAAAATCCGAACAACTATAAATTAATTTTTTCTTGAAGAAGTTTATCGGGGGGTGCGGTCAGCAAAGAACAACATAAATAAACAAAACAATATTTATTTATTTTATGCCGACGTTTCGACCTGAGTTTCAGGTCTTCATCAGGGCTATAGAACAGAAGAGATAACAACAACATTTAGAGTAACATACAATTGAAAAGGAATAGTGGTGAATGTGATTGTTGTTGATGAGATCTAGATGTGTTGTATCTTCTGGTGTAGTGACGTGTACGTAGATGGTTGTTATCACATACATTATATACATCTCATTATAAATTAATTTATTTTAGGAAATTTCATGAAAACTACTACTCCTACGAAAATAAAGGTTATTAACTACTTTATAGTACACTAAACTAACTTTA
>NW_027114410.1:266469-266833 GCF_000696795.3 Halyomorpha halys | reverse complement strand
ATATAATATAATATAGAATAGTATGTATTCTAATTGGAAGTTTTCTTCACCTGAACAACTTAAAAAAGTTAATATTATCAACTTCCAAAAAAAGAAAATGAACTTAGGAAACACATCGCGCCTTCCATGACATTGTTTTCATAGGAAGAGATCGTCAATGCCACGCCCATTTTTGTGAGTGAGTTTGTATAATTATATGCTTTAGAAAATCCCGGATAGGGCCGGGGAATCGAACCCGCAACCTTTGGATTGGCAGACAGGTGCGTTACCATGCTGCTACCGCTAATATAAAATAACCCTGCCCAATTTTCCCTTTTCATCTACTTACTGTCAAAAAGATAGTACGGTCCATCAACTTAACCTA
>NW_027114410.1:261210-266043 GCF_000696795.3 Halyomorpha halys | reverse complement strand
AGAGCTCCGATAAAAAATTATATATTTTTAACGTTTTGAAACAGCCGCCATTTTTTATTACCTCTACCTATACTTGGCAGACTCATCAATTATGACTAGTAATTATACATAGTTTTCATTAAAGTAATAAAAAAATGGGGTGAAATAACTGCCTTTTTTCTCCACTTGGGCTCTTGTATTAAGAGTTATATTTTTGTTTTAGTGATTGCATTTCCGATCCGTTTTAATTTATTGTGTTATCGAGTTTACTAAATTGGATGTGAAATAAAATTGTACTAAACTATATGGACAAAACAGTATTGAATTCGAAATATCCAGTGTTTTGACACTCTTGCTTAAAAGTGCATTTTTGAATAAAGATGTTTTATTGTGCACTTAATTATTAGAATGTTTTAGCTAGTACACAGATATATTTCGAGGTATAGACTATTTAATAATAATAATAATTCTAATTGCTATTGAGTTATGTAAGTTGGCCGTGAGAAGAGTTGGAATAACTAACTATCGTAGGGAAGGGGCGGACGTGTCATCCATTTGTTATAATCAATTCTTTTATTTTCTCATTCTTAGTTCTTCAGAATAAATCCCTTTAGTCCTTTTTTTTATTTTTCAGTCAAGTCATCGGTTTTTTTTTCCTTTTGTTTTTTTCCGCTTCCACTTTCATCATCTTATTCTTTATCTATGAATCTTTGTGATATCAAATTAATTTTTAATTAGCCTCTTCCAATTTTATTTTCCCACTGGAATATAAAAACAACTCAGAAAAATTAAAAGACCTGAAGAAGAAATTTTTGACCAAAATTGTCCCTACCAGTTTGGTAGTGGGTGTAGTCTATAGGCCAACTTTTCAGCACATAAAATCTACTTTTCTACTTCCTCATTATCCGTTCTTATCTCTCCGACAGATTATTTCAAGTAAATAAAGTAAATTATTATTTCAAGTAAATTACAACGGCGCTTATTCATCCCTATTCCGTCAGTCTGCTGGTGTACCTCAGGGTAGTATCCTTGGTCCTATCCTATATACAGTTTTCACAGCTGACATTCCAACCCATCCTAACACAATGCTCACCACGTATGCCGATGACACATGTCTATTGTCAGTGAACAATGATCCTTACATTGTATCCCAAACCCTCCAATCCCACATCAACACTGAAGAATGGTGCCGAAACTGGAGGATTAAAATAAATTCCAATAAATCCCACCAAATCACATTTCCCCTTCGACGTAAACCCATGACCTCTTTCCCTACAATATCCTTTAATAATACCCCACTTATTCCTGTCGAACAGATCCTAAGTAACGGATCGTCGACTACATCTCGACAAACGACTGACATGGAATCCTCATACAAGACTAAAAAGACAAGAAACTGCTCGTAGATTCCGACTATTGCAACATTTACTAGACAAACGGTCTAAATTGCCAATCCATTACAAAAGACTGATCTACATGACTATTATAAGGCCTATCTGGACATACGGAGTTGAGCTTTGGGGCTCCACTAAACCATCAAATTCCTCCAGAATCCAATCCTTACAGTCCAAAATCCTTCGTAAAATCCTTAATGCTCCTTACTTTGTCACAAATCAAGTCATCCATCAGGACCTCAATATTCCATATGTTGCCGATTTGGCCAGAACCAGATACCGTTCCTTCCATAATAAACTTCTCAACCACCCAAATCCACTTGTTTCTAACCTGGCTTCTCCTTCATTACCTAATAAAACTCCTAGGCGTCTGAAAAGAAGATGGGCTCGAGATCTTCTCCTCTAGAAATGTTTTTGGAGTTCTATCAATGGGTAGATTCTCCACATGTTTTTATCATGTCACTATGTCACCTACAGCAAATTTACTTGTTGTATATATGTGTATACAGTTGTAAATATCAATAAATAAATTATTAAAAAAAAAAAAAAAAAAAAACTTTGTATTGTATCGCGTTGGACTTACATAGGGGTAGTCTAAGGGATGAGAAGGGTTGCGAAGTGCATTCTATGTTTATACATTTTCAGTATAAGGTGCATTCCACTGAGGTATGGGTGGGGTGGATAAGGAAAATTTGTGTTCAAAACTATTTTTTTTTCTTTTGAATCACTTATTAAGTTTTCGAGCTCATGAAGAAAATAATTTTACAGACCCAACTTTTGATTCTGCATTCTGTACCTAAAAAATTCGATTTCCGACACTTGATCTTGAGAGATTTTTACTAATTTAATTTTGTTATCAACTGCATTGTATAATTTGTTGTACTATTTTTTTGTAAATATGAGAAAGTTGTACAATTGCACGGAAAGGCTGATAATTTGATTTCAATATTTTACTTTCGGGTTTTTTTTTATTGGGCCAGGAAAATTTATCAATAAAGAATAATATGACACCTTGCATTGAAATATAGATATACGGCTTATCTACGTAAAAGCAACAATAATTATTTAAAGGGCCAAAAAATAAGTAATAATGATAAGATTACAAATTTTGAAAAAATACGTATAATATACAGTTCAAAGAGTACAGGAGACGTACATAAATCAAAAGCAATACGAAAAAAAAAAGAAGAAGAAGAAAATAGAGAATAAATAAACATTTAGTACGTCTCCTGTACTTTTTTAACTGTATATTTTACGTATTTTTCAAAATTTTTATTCTTACCATTGTTTCTTTTTTTTTATTCAAGTTTATTTTATATTAATACTAATTTATTTCTTCTTCCTTTTTATTTATATGTGATTTCTTATCACTTTATTTTTACATAATATTTATCCTAGCTTAAATAACCTTATTTTATCTTATTGTTGTAATATTTATAGTTGTTTTTGTTTTTTTTTAAAGGGACTTTAAAGCCCTACAAAGTCCAGGCGTCGGACATTAAAATAGTTATAAACTATTTGTTCTTTCTTTGACCGTAACCCTGACCATCTACTTATATTTAAGTTTTACGGTTAACTATATATACATATATATAAAATATGAAAATATTCACTTTCACACATATTTGCTATATCGACTCATTAATTATGCGGTTTGGAAATACTCTAGTGAACTGTTTACTGCACCCACGTGAAGCAGTATTAACGGGTTGCCAACCCACTCTTTCAGCCTTCGGTGTTACCTAACCGTTGGGTTATATTCTGTATTCATACTACCTCTTTCTATATAGCGAAATGTGGGGGTGGGTTATATCGGGTCATTTTATATAAAATATTCGTTTTTATTACTTATTAATACAGAGTGGGATTAATGTACTTTTGTTGTTTATGAAGTTCATGTTTAGAGATCATAATGAGGCGTTATTAATCCTCCCTTGTACGATAATATTTACTATAATAACAATTAATTGTAAGTTGTTTAGTACGTTATCTAATATGAGGATGGAAACACGCGATTATCGAGTAATGTTTTTTTTATGTGGACATTCGCGGGTTATTGGAAAAATGTTTGGCTTGTGAAACTGAATCCGAAAACCAACCCAGAGGGAGACATCCACTAGCAATTGGCGAAGATATACTTGGGCTTATTATGGAAGAAAACCCTCAACAAACGGTTAAAGGACTTGCAACACAACTGAATACAAGTGTATGGACAGTTTCTCGAGACTTGAAAGACCATTGGTTTTTTTTTTTGGTTTTTTTATTTATTTATTAATATTTACAACTGTAAAACAAATACAACAAGTAAATTTGATCATAATGACATAATGGTATGATACAGGATGTAGAGAAACTACCTAGTAGTAGAACTCTAAAAGCAGTTTACAATATATGGTCACGAGGCCATCTTCTTTTCAGGCGCCTCGGAGGATTGCCAAGAATGGAAGAGGAAGCAAGGTTAGAAACTAGTGGGTTTGGGTGGTTAGGGAGTTTATTATGGAAGGAATAATATCGGGTTCGGGCTAGATCGGTTACATAAGGAACATTTAGGTCTTTATGGATGGTTTTATTAGTAACAAAATAAGGAGCATTGAGGATTTTACGAAGGATTTTGGATTGCAAAGATTGGATACCAGAGGAATTCGAAGGTTTGGTGGAGCCCCAAAGCTCAACTCCGTATGTCCAGATGGGCCTTATTATTGTCATGTAGATCAGTCTTTTGTAATGTGTTGGAAGTTTAGACTGTTTGTCTAGTAAGTGCTGTAATAGTCGGAATCTGGGTGCAGTTTCCTGTATTTTCAGTTTTGTGTGAGGGTTTCAGGTTGGTCGTTAAGACCATTGGTAAAGTAAAAAAGGTAGCTATGGCTACCTCTGGAACTCTATGAACGGCAGCAGCTGAAGCGTTATGAGACATGCGTTTCACTACTTACTAGGCCAAATACGAACTTTTCCCGAAAGGATAATCACGCGTGATGAAAAAATGGTTTGTATGTGACAACAGGCGTCGGTCAGGTTAGTGGTTAAATATCGACGAAAGACCGGTACACATGTCCAAACCAAATTTGCATCGAAATATATTATTGGTTTCTGTGCTAATTAATTTCTCAATTTTACCCTGAACTGAAACTATCACATCCGCACCTTACTGCGCTGATATTGATATAATGCTTCAAAAACGAGTCAAAAAATAATTGGCTTTGGTAATTGGAAGGGACCTTTATTCTTACAAGACAACGCTATTTCCCCCCCCCCCCTAGGATTAGTTCGGACCAAGGACTACTATACAACATCCGTAAATTCCTACCCCCTACATATTATCTCATTATCCGTTCTTATCTCTCAGACAGGTTATTTCAAGTAAATCGCAACAGCGCTTATTCGTCCCTGTTTCCTCAGTCTGCTGGTGTACCTCAGGGTAGTATCCTTGGTCCTATCCTTTATACAGTTTTTACAGCTGACA